>NW_026917139.1:0-26756 GCF_035046485.1 Aedes albopictus
TATTTTGTTTTACCCGAAGAACTATGAAAATTCCATATTTTTTACAAAAAGTAGTCAACAAAACTAAAATTAAAACGATAACTTGTAGTTTTTTAGTCTTGAATTGTTCTTAGTAGTTTGGGGGACATATTTGAAGAATAATAGTGATGTTTTCATATTTTGATTTACTCAAAAACCATCGAAACTACCACATTTCTTACACAAAGTGGTTAACAAATAAAAATGGCTTACAATGCATTGCAGTTTTTTGCCTTGACATTATCCGTGAATGAGTTCAGGACATATTTGATGAACAATAGTCACGTTTTTATAACACTTCTAATTTATTTTACTCAAAAAGTTACAAAAATACCATAATTTTCATACAAAATAGTCAATAAACCAAAATTTAAAGCCATAACATGTAGTTTTTTGGCCTCAAATTTCCAATAGAATGTACTGGACATGATTTTGATAAGATTTGAAGTTAACATTACACTAATATTTTGTTTTATCAAAAAATGTACAAAAACATCACATTTTTACACAAAAGAGTCAATAAGCCAAACATGTAGTTTTAATACTTTGAATTTATCGTAAAAATTGAGTGGGTTTATTTGAACAATACTAGTGATGTTATATTACACTCATAAATTTTTTCGCTCAAAATACTAGAAAAATACCACATTTCTCACACAAAGTAGTCAACAAATAAAAATTGAATTCAATGCATGTGCTTTTTTTTTGCTTTTAAATTATTCGTGAAAGAATACTGGACGTATTTGATAAACAATAGTGAAGTTTTCATGACACTCTTAATATATTTTACAAAAAATAAAGCAATAACATATAGTTGATTGGCTTTTAATTTTCCGTTAGAATGTACCAGGCATGCATTTGATAAAATTTTGATGTTAACATTACACTCCCATTTTGTTCAACTAAAAAAATCACGAATGTGCCCAAAAAATGTTGTTCACACAAAATAGCAAATAATCCAAAATTCAAAGCGAAAACATGCAGAATTGTATTCTTGATTTTTTTGTACCAGTTCTAGGTTATATATTATTTGGAAAAAATACAAAGGAAACCGAAAATCCTCGGGGAATTTTATTTAACAGGAAAATCTTTTCGAAAACTTCAAAAGGGTTCGATAATTCGGTACAAGAGGGAAATCTTTTTTTAATTTGTGAATTTTAACAATGCTAACTCTGCGCTGTTATGAGATTTGCTTTCTTCCCGTCTGTTACCAAAGCACAGATATTTGGGGCTAATCACTGACTATATTTCAAGATTGACGTAGTTTCTCTCAGACCTAGGGGTCACGGGTGTTAATGGAAGGTCCAAAGAATATGATTGGCAAAGTTTAGGCACAATAAGAATATACAGAAACAAGCTCACCAAATAATACGAGTTCCAGTACTTTTGAGACGAAATTGCTGACATCCATCTGCGTCTCCTGAACATGAAGTAGCAATCACCAAAAAATATACGGAAATCCCGTACAAATGAAAAAAGTTACGAACTTTACTGGTATGATTAAAACAAGTTTTCCAAAGTTAAGGTTAGGTTATGTGTCTTTAGTGAGAGATTTTCAGCTCGAGGCCGTCCCATCTGTTACTTTTCAAAAGTTTGTCTAGTGTTTATTTCTTTCGAATATGAGCATCTACTACTACTTCTTTGTAGTAGGAAGTGTCAAACAAATATTTGCCCAACAAAAATGCGGTACTTTCCTAGTATTTCGAGTGAAATAAATTATGAGTGTTATCAAAACATCACTAGTATTGTTCAAATAAATCCACTAAACTACCACGATTAATTCAAAGTATTAAAACTACATGTCATTGATTTAAAGTTTGACTTATTGGCTTTTTTGTGTAAAAATGTGATATTTTCGTACATTTTTTGATAAAACAAAATATTAGTGAGATGTAAACTTTAAAATTTTATCAAAATCATGTCCAGTAGATTCTATTGGGAATTTAAAGCCAAAAAACTAAATTTTATGGCCTTAAATTTTGGTTTATTGACTATTTTGTATGAAAATTATGGTATTTTTGTAACTTTTTGGGTAAAATAAATTAAGAGTGTCATAAAAACGTGACTATTGTTCATCAAATATGTCCTGAACTCATTCACGGATAATGTCAAGGCAAAAACTGCAATGCAATGTAAGCCATTTTTATTGGTTAACCACTTTGTGTGAGAAATGTGGTATTTTCGATGGTTTTTGAGTAAATCAAAATATGAGTGTAATGAAAACATCACCATTATTCTTCAAGTATGTCCCCCAAACTACTAAGAACAACTCAAGACTAAAAAACTACAAGTTATCGTTTTAATTTTAGTTTTGTTGACTACTTTTTGTAAAAAATATGGAATTTTCATAGTTCTTCGTGTAAAACAAAATAAGAGTGTAATTAAAACATTTTTATTTTTAATCAGAAACGATCAGTACAATCCTACGAACAATTTAAGACCAAAAAAACTATATGTCATCGCTTTGAATTTTGATTTATTGCTTATTTTATATGAAAAATAGGGTATTTTAGCAGTTTTTTCAGTAATTTCAAATATCAGTGTACTGAAAAATCACTTATTTTGCATAAACATGTTCACTCCGGCTGTACGCATGATTTAGGGTCGAAAAAATCATATGTCATCGCTTTAAATTTTATTTTATTGATCAAAGTGTGCAAAAAAGGCGTTCTCAAAAAAAGTAGGAAGTGCCTTTTGCTGAATAACTTTGGGTAGACGCATCTATTTTAAAATCTTTAAGATGGACGCTGTTCTTGAAACCTGTCCGGTTCCACTACAAAAAAAAGTTTTAAAATCGGTTGAAAAACGGCCAAGAAATGCCTTGTCAAAGTTGGACTTCCGACTTTTTTTGGACCCTTGGTAGTTTAGGAGTTAATATGCGATTGACCTCCGGGGCTCTGTTCAATTTCATGCTACGGATAGTTGTTTCTATCTCCTGCACTGATCAAGCTTCGATGTTGACACGGGACATACGAACGGCCTAACTTACTCGCAACGTTATTGAGGTGCTCGAACTTGTGCGGTTTTTCGTATTATCTTGGCTCGTAATATCTGCCAAAGTTTGGAAAACTCTGAAATACTGCTTGCCAAACGGAACACGACTGAAGATCAAGCATATCCTACATAAGCTGGAGTGTAAAAGTGATTTTAAGATTCTGTTCATCACGACAGGTGCCAACCCAGAAACAAAGGACAGTACCGAACACAATTCAGTCATAGTGGTTGTGTGGAGATGTTGTGTTGATACATTCGCGCCGTTAGTGATCCATTACATTAGTAGAAAAGTTTCATTATCGCCGGTTTGTATTGCTCTGTGCATCTACACGCTTTAACAGAGCGGTGCTTGTGCCGGATAGAGAAGCGGGTCTTGGTGCGTTCGGTGGTCTCAAAAGCCGAAACACTACAATCGATACGCTTGAACTATAGATAGTAGAGTAAACATAGATCCGCTAAGATGAATCCGTTGTATCCAAACGAACTGTCAAAATCTGTATCCAAACGAGCATGACGTCACGATTTGGACTACATCAATGGAGCGCATGACGTCATATTCAATCGTCGCACTTTTGAAAATTACTACTTACACGCTTGAAACATTTTAGTCAGCGGTGTCCGCGGATCTATGTTTACTCTACTATCTATAGCTTGAACGTTTCGGCACCGGCTTTAGTGAACAGTACATCAAAAGAGCGAAACGATAAAGGCAAAAATTTGGAACCCGCTGTGTATTCGGTAATCGCTTCAAAGGTGTTTGTGTTTCTACGTCGTCTCCACAACACCTCTGGCACTGTTTTTGTTGTAGGGAAATCTCCTTCTGGGTTGTTTACTTGTGGTTTTGAGTGGGATCTTGGAAGAATGGATACATGCAAGGCCTGCTCTAGGACTTTCGCGCGATCAGATAGAGGTGTTTTGTGAAGCGGGTCGTGTGGAAGAGTGTTTCACCCCGGATGTGTCGGATTGAATGCCATGAACTTCAAATCGTGGTCGGCGAATGTTGGATTGCTCTGGTTCTGTGAGAACTGCAGGGTCAATTTCAATCCAAGTGTTATGGACCGGGAAGCTGTAATCATTAAAACATTGTGGGATGTTCTATTACGCATGGATTCGATGGACCTACGAGTTGGGCAATTCGGTGAAAATTTGAAAGCGCTTGACAACCTACTGTCACCACACTCCACCTTCGTCAGACGTGACTCGAACTTTTCATCAAGGCTGCAACGTCTTGCAATGTCCGGCCCTTCGGTCTACGATCCAACCGATTTCTACAATAGTATCGATCGTTTCAACTTTGATCTCTCGTTGCGCTCGAATGTTGCCAACAACACTATCGTTGATGCTGATGATGAGCTCGATGTATCTTTGGACAATGATGATAACCACGACAATCAGGAAATGAATATTACGCCTCGCCGTGGAGATATTAGTTTGCCCAGTACATCAGCTGGTGGAATGAACTCTACCGTTTTTTTTTCCTTGTTGGGGAAATAATGCCACTGCGACCATTGATTTGATCTATTGTGGCGTCATCCTCTTCATTTTTTTTTTATTGCCGTACTGAAAAGAACCGACACTATCAGGAGTGACTATCCTCACAGCAAATGGCGTTTGTCCCAATCAGGTACCGCGTTTCGTATGAAACTTAGTACATGTTTGGGATGAGAAGCCCAAATTTCCTGAGGCCCCATTAGGCCCCTTTCCAGAAATCTACAGCGCTTGTGATAAAGTGCAACACACTCGCACAATAAATGCTCAGACATTTCAGTCTCTAATTTACAAAATCGACATTTATCTTCTTGCAATTTACCAATCAATTTCAGATAGTATTTACAAGGGCAGTGGCCAGTTATTAGTCCAGTGTAAGTACTTAGGTCATTTTTGTTCAGGTCTATTAGCCTTAGTGTGTTAATGGCGTCTGGTGTGATGAATCGCTTAGATTGACGAGAATCAGTTATGTTCATCCAGTTACGCTTAATTTTAGATTCTTCTAAAATCTTGAATTTCATTTTTAAGGCACTTGGAGCTAATCCAAAAAATGGCTCCGGTCCTATGAATTGAGTGGATGACCCTTGTTTTGCCAACTGATCAGCCTTTTCATTTCCTTCTATTCCGCGATGCCCAGGAACCCAATACAGATTAACCTTATTGCGACAGGACAATTGCTGCAGTAGCTTCGAGCATTCCAAGACTAGTTTCGAGGTATACACTTTGGACTTCAAAGCACTCAATGCTGCTTTGCTATCCGAACATATACAAATATTAGCATTTCTATAGCGCCTTTTGAGACATATGTCGGCACATTCCAAAATAGCATAGACTTCAGCCTGGAAGACAGTAGGCCACCTTCCCAGTGGCAATGAAACGTTGACACCAGGGCCAAAAATACCAGCCCCAACCAAATTGTCTTGTTTTGAGCCGTCAGTGTAAAAAAACAGTTGAACCAGATCGAAAATCTGGCTCCCCTGTTTCCCAATCCTGACGAGTCACATCAGCAACACAAAATAGATGACCAAAAAAGTTACGCTTTATCATGTAATCTTCATTGACCAAATATACTGGGTCGATTTCGTAAGTCTTTAGTATGCTCATATCGTCGGTTTCCTGCAATAGGGGCACAACTCAAAAAATGTGAATTTTCAGAATAAGCGTTTGAAAATTGGCAATCATGAAGCACCTCCTGCAAATTCACTTATTTCTCTCATCATTTGACAAAAGTAAACAAATTTTGATTGTTGTATCATTGAAAGGGGCTGAAGGACTATCTGTTTCATAAATTTTTGACAACTATTTTTCAACGACTATTGAAAAAGTTGACTGATTTTGAGTTGTGCCCTTACTGCGGAAAATTGGTGAAAATGCCCAAATCTCGCGTTTCACAACGAATTTTGGAACGGGTCTTTGTGAGATGAAATTTTACATAGTTTTTCATTATTTGCCATCTAAATCTCAAAAATGACAAATTTTGAGTTGTGCCCCTATTGCAGGAAACCGACGATATGCCCTCTAAGATTATAATCATTGATGCATTGCCCCGGTTAGTGAAGCTGTTGCAAGCCTTTGTAGCTTGTTTAATTTTGTTTGAGTTGTAACTTGTTTGGTCTTTTCCCACCAAATAATAGAAGCATAAGTAATAATGGGTTTCACAATGGCCATATAAATCCAAAGTATCATCTTCGGTTTCAAGCCCCATTTCCTCCCAAAAGTTCTTTTACAGCCCCAGAAAGCATTTCTAGCTTTTTCTAACTGTTTTTCCACATGTTTATGCCAGCAGAGTTTACTATCTAGTACAACTCCTAAAAAATTGACATCTAGAGATAAAGATAATTCGACATCTCCTAGCTTCAGTTCCGATATAGAGATTTTTCGTCTCCTAGTGAAGGGTACAATCGTTGTTTTTGAGGGATTGATATTCAACCCTTCATTTTTGCACCAAACTAAAGTAAATCTCAATGCGTCTTGCATTCGATTAAAAACAGTATTATCAAATCTCCCACGGACAATGACAACAATGTCATCCACAAATCCAACAACTTCAAAACCTTGATGCTGTAGTTTTGTTAGAAGGTCATCAACAATCAGGGACCAGAGGAGGGGAGATATTACTCCCCCTTGAGGACAGCCTTGTATAGCTGTTACCTTTACAACTGAATCTCCTAAATATGCTAACCATGCCTAAGTCGCATCGCACGCACGCTAAAGCATCTCTACCAGCTCGTCAGCGCTTTAACCGAGTATGTTTTGCTCACAGTGGAGCGCCTCCCAAAATGCCTCGTCGTCGAAGTATGATATCTTTGTTATCCTCCACCTGCGAAGGTTTGGCCTTGGCCTAGCCGCCTCTTTGTCTACCCGCTGCCTGTTGTTGTTCTAGTCGGTACTGCAGCGAACCACCAGGTGATTGCTGTGAGTGTAGCTATCGCCTCCTCGAGGTCAGGACTACGAAAAGTAACGTCAATATTCGACTCCGCATCGTTTCGACTAAAAATACTCTTGGTACCGACATTTGCCAGGTCGACATCTAGTATAGACAGTGTCTCTAGCAGGATCTGACCCCGCTAGTTCGTGAAACGGATTCCCCATTCCGCGGCCCAGGCATTAAAGTCACTCGCTATCACCACCAGCCTTCACCCTGTTAGCACGGTCGCTATACAGTCCTGCATCTGCGTGAACTACTCGATCGGCCACCGCGGAGGCGCATAACAGCTACAGAAAAAACCCCGTTTACTTTGGCGATCACGAAGCCCTCATAGGTAGTAGACACCAACTTCTGGACGGGATATTTACCCGTCGTCCATTTCGCCGCCATTTTTCTGGATCCATCCGCGACCCAATTGTTGTTGCCGGTGGGTACTCGGTATGGTGATATTCGTCCCCCACTCAGAACCCCTGACAAAGCAGTTGCTGAGCTGCGTCACAGTGGCTCAGGTTCAGTTGCGTTACCTGAACTGTGATTTGGTTACTGTGGCTTTCTTGAAGGACGGGCATCTTGGACCATCCGTTGGATGCTTGTTGTTCACGGATCTCCCGGTACAAATCAGACAAATGGGTGAACTCGTTAAGCCTTGTGCCACATCTCCTATACAGTTTGATCTTGTCAGGGCTTTTGCAGTCCCATGTATTGTATCCTGTTATTTCCGGACAACTGTAACAAACCTCCGGTGGCTCATGGAATGTTAGATGACATACGCACCAGCCTACCTCCCTACTTCACAAACTCCTCCCTACTTTAACAAACTTTTGTAAGTCCGACACAAGTAGCTGAACCAAGGCTACCTGTGTCCCTGCCGGCCCCTTCCGTAGCCTAACGACTGCGAAGGCCACCTGCACGTCGCACTGTTGCCGCAGTGCAGTGACGAATTCTTCCACTTCGGTAACCTCGGCTAGGGTTTTCACCTTCAGAGTCGCCTCTTGTGTAAGAGCCCTCACCTCTTACCCCTTCGCCAAGAACCTCTTCCGCCGAACTTTTGTAGGCAGCGCTCTTGCGTTCCTTATTGAACTTCAGCCCGTACAAGTACGTCTGATACTGCGCACGTTGGCTCCCAGATCCACGAGCTTGGCGTCGCTTTGCATCACCTTCAAGACGTCCGAGTACGTAGACTGTTCGGCCTTGATGACGAGCGCGTCGCCGTTCTCGCGCTTGGCACTTACTCTTTTACACCTTCTTGGTTTAGCGTCCCTGTTCTCCTTGACCTGCAGCTTCTTTTTCTTTCTCTTCTGCTCAACTTTCATGCAAGGGGGATCCTTCCTTTGGTTCACCCTACTCTGTGATTGCTGAGGGCCTAAAAACGGTCGCAGCCTCTTGATCCCTTCCATCCGGGACGGGCCAGCCTTTTCAGCCCATGGTCTAATATAGTGGCGCGGGAACAACGTTTTACGATCCTCTGCAGCATCTCGAGTGAGCATTTCGAGGGTGCTGACGCTACCTTCGTTTTGGCCATGACTACTCTGTAGGCATCTCCCCAGTGTGTCGTATTGGCTGCCTGGCAGAAATTTTCGAAGCACGCTCGTTTTCGTGCCTTAATCTCTTTGTTCGGAGTCAGTTTAGCTGCCCTGTAGGCCACACCTTTTTTCGCTCCACCCTCATCGGTACGAGCTCTCGAAATATAATATAATTATTATATTATACGAAATATAATTTACACACAAGGCAATTCACTCGGAAAAAATACACAGTAATGAATATTATTGGGTACCGGTCTGGACACACAAAATTTGATGGTTTTCTTAGGTACATCGAGGTCTTGAAATTAGTCTATGGTATTATTCTTCATAAGCAGTCTCTCGACAAATGCCGCTGTATCGAAGCGCGAGGTCAGCCATCATCGATGACTGTCGAAGACCTTCGAATGTGTCTGTCTATCTTATATCGTACCGCCAGTGTGCGTGTACCCATTGCATTGTCGACTCTACAGTTTGAGCTAGGGTTAAGACCCGGGCTCCAGAAGGTCATGTCAATGTTGTAGGTCATTTTTTCACGTACGTTCTCAACATCTATGTTGAGCTATGGCTAAACTGACCAGCCATGGCTTCGAGTAGTTCCCAGCCTCTAACGTTAGTCGATCGGATACCCCATTCAATCGCCCAGGCGTTGAAGTATCTGCCGATGGCGGGGAACGGATTGATCCTGTGAGTTACGCAATATTCACAATTATGATTAAGCAATATTGTGAAATCCTATTAAGCCAGACAAGCACCGCTAGGATTACAATTGTATGCAACTATTCATGCTCACCACCAAGAGTTAATCCAGGAAAACTCTTATCTATTACAGTGGTTTAATTGCTGAAAACATTGTGCACACGGCTAAATTAATTGTGAGCAAGATTTGCTTGGAAGGAATATAGCAAGATTATATGTATGCAAGTTGGAATCTCGATCTATCATGGCTTATATTAATTATGTGGAAAGGATGAGCATATTTTCTGGACGACACACATACAAATGGAATAGTTTTCCACAGGACCAGAAAAAAAAACATGTTAGAAAGAGGGTGCGAAAATGTCTGGACGAGGGTATATAACGTGGACCCCGTTTCATAAATAACGCATTCGCGGTAGATTGTAGTACGAGTCAAGTCAGCATTGGCAAAGCTAGGACTTTTGTTTGGAGGGGGGGGGGGGGGGCTGACTAGAGATGGCTTTTGAGTGGCATGGTCGCCCGTTATGTGAATTTGCAAATCGGCATTGCAGTTTTCAGGAATTGAAGTAACTGTTTTCGATTTGTTCCTATAGCTTCGTAGACTATATGAGTAGAAGCAACTCCTCCTGAAGTTTTGCAGTGATTTAATCATGGAATCCTCCTGGGATATCTTTAGAGGTTCTTCCAGTGCTGTTTTCGTTGTTTCCTTCAGGAATTTCTCTAGAGATCTTTTGAGGTATTCCTGCAAAGATTTTTTTAGGGATTTCTCCATATATTGCTTCCAGAATTCTGCTAGAGATTGCTCCAATAACTCCATTTGGAATTATTCGAAGTTTTTCTGCGAGAATGTCTTCCAGAAACTGTTTCAGAAAATTTCATATTTGTACAAAAAATCCTTTAGGAGTCCATTCAATTATTCCTTCAATTTTTTTTATCCAGGGATTCCTGCAGAAATTCTTCCTAGAACCAGAAACCAGGAATTCTACCTCTTCTGAGATTCCCTAAAGATTGCTTCTGGGATTCCTCATGGGGTTTCTTCACAAATTCCTCCAGGGAGTTCTTTCTGTGATTCTTTCAAGAAAAACTTCCGGGATAGTTTAAAAATTCCTCCAAGAACTCTTCTTGGGATTCCTTCATTAATTCCTACAAAAACTCCTCCAGGAATTAATCCACGACTTTCTCTAGAAATTCCTCTTGAGATTTCTCTAGGAATTCCTCCAGGGATTACTCAAGGAATATGCAGGGATTCCTACAGCAATTCCTCTGGAGATTTCTCAAGGAAATTCTCTAGAGATTCTTCCAGGAATTCTTACAGGCATGTCGTCAGGGGTTCTTCCAGACATTCCTACTAGAAATCCTCTAGAAAATCCTCTAGGGATAGCTCTAAGAATTCCTCCAGGAATTCTTTTAGCAATATTTCCAGGCGCTTCTTCTGAAGTTTCTCCAGGGATTTCTTAAGGGATTCATCAGGCATTTTTCCAGGATTTCATTCAGGGACTCCACCAGCTATTCCTTCAGGAATTTCTACAGAAATTCCCCCAGGCATTCCTTCAGGAATTCTTCTCGGGAATCCTCTAGGGATTGCTCTAGGAATTCCGCCAGGAATTATTTTAAGAAAAATCTCCAGGCATTCCTGCTGGAGTTCCTCCAGAGATTCATCCTGGACTTTCTTCAGGTCCTGGATTTTATCCAGGAATTATTTAAGGTATTTCTACAGGCATTTCTCCAGGATTTTATCCAGGCATTTCGCCAGGGATTCCTCCAGGAATTCTACCAAAAATACCTTCAGGAAATACCCCAGATATTTCTTCAGGAATTCCTCCAGGAAATTCTCCAGAAATTGATCCAGAAATTCCTTGAGGAATTCCTATAGCAATTTCCCGAGGAATTTCTCCAGGAAGTCCTCTTAGGATCCCCGAAAAAAAATCAGGAATTTCATCACGAATTGCTTCAGGATTTTTTTAGGGATTCCTTTGGGAATTCTTCCAGGGTTTCCTCAAGGAATTTATTCAAGAATTTCAGGAAATTCCTCCTGTGGTTCCACTGGGAATTTGTCCAGAAGTTCTTCTAGGCATTCCTCCTAAGGTTCCTCCAGAAATTGCTTCAGGGATTCCTCTAGGGATTCCTCCAGAAATTCCTCTAGGAATTTCTTAAGAGGATTTTTCAGAAATTTCTTAAGGGAATCCTCCAGGAATTCATCCACGGATTCCTTCAGGATTTCTTTCAGGGATTTTCCAGGATTAGCTCCAGGAATTCTTCCAGAGGTCCCTCTCAGAATTCCTGTAGAGATTCTATCACGAATTTCTCCAGGAAATCCTTCAAATATTCCTTCAGAAGTTCCGCCAGAGATTCCATCAAGAATTCCTCTAGTGATTTCTCCAGGGATTCCACCTGGAATTTGTCCAGAAAAAAAAAATCCACAGGGATTCCTCTGGGAATTGCTTCAGAGATTTCTCCAGGAATTCTTCCTGGGATTTCTCTAAGAATTCTTCTAGGGATTCTTCCAGGAATTCGTTCAGAAATTCAATGGATTCCTCCAGCAATTTGTGTGATAGTTCCTCACATAATTTTACTGGACATCGACTGACTGTAAGGTTCAATCTTATGATTTTCGGCAACGCAGTCTTTATTGTAAAAAACGAAATTTAAGCTTTATGCCCGACGTTTCGACACTGGATTGGTGTCATCTTCAGGGGGTAAATATTCGTTTCGTTATATGTCCAATGTTTAGTCTAACGGTCTAACGGGATTGGTTGTTTTAGGATACGTCCCGTGTAAAAAAAAACCGTGTAAAAAAACCGTGTTAATTCGCGAATCCGTGTAAAAAAAAACCGTGTTAATTCGCGAATCCGTGTAAAAAAAAACCGTGTTAATTCGCGAAACCGTGTAAAAAAAATACCGTGCTAATTCGGGAATCCGTGTAAAAAAAACTGAGGGAAATCTGAAAATATTTGAAATGTCCTCACCTTCAGATATCCGAGGTTTGTTATAGAGAGTAATAAGAAAAGGGGGGGTGGGTAGTAGTAAGGGTTGAATCTAGGGGTTAGTGGGGAAGGGGACAAGGGATGGGCTATGGGGAGCAGAGTGCATACTGTTTCAAAGAAAGATCGTAGAGGATATTTTGGGGTGATAAGGACTGTCTAGACGGACGAAACGAAGGATCAAGGAGACTGTCAACACTCTACAGGTCCACGGAGCTAGGTGGTGTAGAGAAAGATGTTCCAGGACACCCAGGAACTTTCGCGAGTAAAGGCTTTGATATCTACGAGCGTAATCGATTGATTGATGTTACATCACTGATACTGTTCTACATCCTACAGGTCTACGGAGCAATGTTCTGTAAATTAATCATTTTCAAACATGACCTCCAATTTGATCTCCAAGAACTTCCGCGAGTAAAGGCCAGAAGATCTACAAACATAGCCAATGGTTTCTTGCTACATGCGTTGTAATATCCCAGAGGTCCATTGAGCATTGTACTGAAGAGTATTCATTTCTAAAGATATGCTAGGTCTCCATGAACTTCCGCGAGTTAAGGCCTTAAGATCTACAAGCGTACTCAATGAATTGTTGTTACATTTCTAATACGTTGTTACATGCTACAGGTCCAAGAACAATTTTTCTGTAAGGAACTAATTGTCATAGATGTTCTAGGTCCTCCAAGAACTTCCACGAGTAAAGACCTGAAGATCTACAAGCTTTGCCAATGGTTTGTTGTCACATTACTGATACAGTGTAGCGTCCTACAGGTCCGGGGAGCATAGTTGTGTAGAGAAATAATTTCCACAGATGATTTAGGACCTCCAAGAACTTCCGCGAGTGAAGGCCTTAAAATCTACAAGCGTAATCAATGGATTGTTGTTACATTACTGATATAGTGTAACGTCCTACAGGTCCAGGGAGCATAGTTCTGTAGAGAAATAACTTCCACAGATGATCTAGGACCTCGAAGAACTTCCGCGAGTGAAGGCCTTAAGATCTACAAGCGTAATCAATGGATTGTTGTTACATTTCTAATACGTTGTAACATTCTACAGGTCCATGAACCATTTTTCTGTATAGAAATAATTTCCACAGATGTTCTAGGTCCTCCAAAAACTTCCATGAGTAAAGACCTGAATATCTACAAGCGTTATCAATGGTTTGTTGTCACATTACTAATACATTGTAGCGTCCTACGGGTCCAGGGAGCCTAGTTCTGTAGAGAAATAATTTCCAAAGATAATCTAGGACCTCCAAGAACTTCCGCGAGTAAAGGCCTTAAGATCTACAAACGTTATCAATGGTGAGTTGCCACATTACTGTTACAGTGTAGCGTCCTACAGGTCCAGGGAGCATAGTTCTGTAGAGAAAAAAAAATCCAAAGATGATCTAGGAGCTCCAAGAACTTCTGCGAGTAAAAGCCTTAAGATCTACAAGCGTAATCAATGGATTGTTGTTACATTTCTTATACGTTGTAACATGCTACAGATCCATGAACCATTTTTCTGTATAGAAATAATTTTCACAGATGTTCTAGGTCCTTCAAGAACTTCCATGAGTAAAGACCTAAGATTTATAAGCGCAATCAATACAAGTTCCCAAGAACTTCCGCGAGCTTAGACCTGAAGATCTACAAGCGTTATCAATGGTTTGTTGTCACATTACTGATACAGTATAGCGTCCTAAAGGTCCAGGGAGCATAGTTCTGTTGAGAAATAATTGCCAAACATCTTCTAGGTACTCCAAGAACTTCCATGAACCGCAACAGTACTTGGAAGACATAAAGCATTCTTGGAAATCAAGACTCTACAGAACTGTTTTCCATGGACCTGTAGGATGTTGCACCGCATCAGTAATGCAACAGAAGTCCATTGATAATGCTTATTGATCTTAAGGCCTTAACTCGCGAAAGATCTTGGATTAACTAGAAAATCTTTGAAAATAACTTCTCTATAGAACCGTGATCCATAAATCTGTGTGATGTTACACCGTATAAGTAATGTAAAAGCAATTGATTAATTACGCTAGTTTCAGGCCTTTACTTCTGGAAGTTCTGAATGACCTAGAACACGTTAACGGAATCTTGCGCCAAGGACCTAGGATGTTTCACCGCATCAGTTATGTAACAACATTTCATTTTAATATTTGTAGACCTTAAGGCTTTTTCTTGAAGAAGTTCTTGGATGATCTAGATTGTTCTAGAAAAGTAGATCTCTACAGAACCATGCTTCATAGACCTATATGATGTTACACGGCATCAGTAATGCAACAATTGCCGATTGATTTTGTTAATAGATCTTGAGGTCTTTACTCGCAGAAGTTCTTGGAATCACTAGATTATCTTTGAAAATAACTTCTCTGCAGAACCATGCTCCATGGACCTGTAAGATGTTACACCGAATCAAAAATGTAAAAAATCCATCAATTACGCTTGTAGATATTAAACTCTGCACTCGTGGAAATTCTGGATGACCTAGAACATCTTTGGAAAAAAGTTCTCTACAGAACCATGCTCCATGGACTTGTGGGATGTTGTACCGTATCAGTAATATTACAATAATCTATTGATTATTTTTTATTATGATCTTAAGGTCTTATCTCGCGGAAGTTCTTGGATGACCTAGAACATCTTTGCAAATGACATCTCCGTGTTCCATAAATCTGTATGACTTTACACCTTATCAGTAATGTAACAACAATTAATTGAATACGCTAGTAGATCTTCAGGCCTATACTCGCGGAAGTTCTTGGAGGTCCTAGAATATCTTGGAAAAGTAAGTCTCTACAGAACTATGCTCTAAAGACCTGTAGGATGTTGCACCGTATCAGTAATGTAACTACAATCCATCGATTACGCTTGTAGATCTTAAGGCCACTACTCGCGGAAGTTCTTGGATGCCCTAAGATATCCTTGAAAATTACTTATCTTCAGAACTATGTTCCATGGACCTGTAGGATGTTACACCGTATCAGTAATGTAACTACAATTCATCAATTACGCTTGTCGATCTTAAGGCCACTACTCGCGAAAGTTCTTGGTTTCCATAGAATATCCTTGAAAATAACTTCTCTTTAGAACTATGCTCCATGGACCTGTAGGATTTTACACCGTATCAGTAATGTAACAAAAATCCATTCATTACAGTTGTAGATCTTGAATTCTTTATTCGCGGAAATTCTTGGATGACCTATAGCATATTTGGGGAGTTTTTTTTTCTACAGAACTATGCTCCATGGACCTGTAGGATAAAACTCCGCATCAATAATATAGCAAAAATTAATTGATAACGCTCAGATTTCAGGCCTGAAGTCTCGGAAGTTCTTGGAGGTGCTAGAATATCTTTAAAAACTACGTCTCTACAGAACTAGACTCTAAAGACCTGTAGGATGTTGCACCGTATCAGTAATGTAACTAATTACGCTTGTAGATCTTAAGGCCTTTATTCGCGGAAGTTCTTGGTTGCCCTAGAATATCCTTGAAAACAACATCTCTTCAGTCTTCAGAACTATGCTCCATGGACATGTAGGATGTTGCACCGTATCAGTAATGTGACTACAATCCATCGATTACGCTTGTAGATCTTAAGGTCTTCATTCGCGGAAGTTCTTGGATGCCCTAGAATATCCTTGAAAACAACATCTCTTCAGAACTATGCTGCATGGACCTGTAGGGTGTTACACCGCATCAATAATATAGAAACAATTAATTGATTTCGCTCGTAGATTTTCAGGCCTGAACTCTCGGAAGTTCTAGTAGGTCCTAGAATATCTTTGAAAACTACGTCTCTACAGAACTATGCTCTAAGGACCTTTAGGATTTTGCACCGTATCAGTAATGTGACTACAATCCATCCATTACGCTTATAGATCTTAAGGCCTTCATTCGCGGAAGTTCTTGGATGCCCAAGAATATCCTTGAAAACAACATCTCTTCAGAACTATGTTCCATGGACCTGTAGGATGTTACACCGTATCAGTAATGTAACTACAATTCATCGATTACGCTTGTAGATCTTAAGGCCACTACTCGCGAAAGTTCTTGGTTTCCCTAGAATATCCTTGAAAATAACTTCTCTTCAGAACTATGCTCCATGGACCTGTAGGATGTTACACCGTATCAATAATATAGAAACAATTAATTAATTACGCTCGTAGATTTCCAGGCCTGAACTCTCGGAAGTTCTAGGAGGTCCTAGAATATCTTTAAAAACTACGTCTCTACAGAACTATGCTCTAAGGACCATTAGGATGTTGCACCGTATCAGTAATGTGACTACAATTCATCCATTACGCTTATAGATCTTATGGCCTTTATTCGCGGAAGTTCTTGGATGCCCAAGGATATCTTTGAAAACAACATCTCTTCAGAACTATTCTCCAAAGACCTGTAGGATGTTACACCGTATAAATAAATAGAAACAATTAATTGATTACGCTCGTAGATTTTCAGGCCTGTACTCGCGGAAGTTCTTGGAGGTCCTTGAATATCTTGGAAACGTAAGTCTCTACAGAACTATGCTCTAAGGACCTGTAGGATGTTGCACCGTATCAGTAATGTAACTACAATCCATCGATTACTCTTGTAGATCTTAAGGCCACTGCTCGCGGAAGTTCTTGGATGCCCAAGAATATCCTTGGAAATAACATCTATTCAGAACTATGCTCCATTGACCTGTAGGATGTTACACCGTATCAGTAATGTAACAAAAATCCATTTGTTACGCTTGTAGATGTTGAATTCTTTATTCGCGGACATTCTTGGATGACCTAGAGCATATTTAGGAAGTTGTTTTCTACAGAACCATGCTCCATGGATATGTAGGATGGTACACCGCATCAGTAATATAGCAACAATTAATTGATTACGCTCATAGATTTTCAGGCCTGTACTCTCGGAAGTTCTTGGAGGTCCTACAATATCTTTGAAAACTACGTCTCTACAGAACTGTGATCTAAGGACCTGTATGATGTGGCACCGTATCAGTAATGTGACTACAATCCATCGATTACGCTTGTAGATCTTAAGGCCTTTATTCGCGGAAGTTCTTGGATGCCCTAGAATATCCTTGAAAATTACTTCTCTTCAGAACTATGCTCCATGGACCTGTAGGACGCTGAACCATACTCCAAAAATCACCTTTAGGATACCCCCCATTTAACCCCTCCTAGCCCCCCATACATTAAATCCCTCCCCCCCCCTTCAAGAAACAGACCCCCCCCCACGTCCCTTTCCTGCAGACCTCTTACATCATCATCCGCTTTCACCTCATACCACTTTTCATCTCCCTTGAAACCCTTTCCCATAAATCCCATTTCTTCCTTTTAGTTCCCTTCTAGACACTTAGCGCGAGAAAGTTGAAAAAACCGTGTTAATTCGCGAATCCGTGTAAAAAAAACCGTGTTAATTCGCGAAACCGTGTAAAAAAAGCCGTGTAAAAAAAAAACCGTGTAAAAAAAAACCGTGTAAAAAAAGACCTTAGTGTACTTTCTGAACTCAAACTGTATTTTTTTTTCTCGCACAGCTTGTATCGGCACCAAACGAATATTTACCCCCTGAAGATGACACCAATCCAGTGTCGAAACGTCGGGCAGATAGCTTAAATTTCGTTTATTACAATAAAGACTGCGTTGCCGAAAATCATAAGATCACATAATTCCTTAAGCGATTTCTTCAGAAATTTCTTCAGGGGTTACTCCCATTATTTCTTTAAGGATTCCTCCACGAATTCTACCAGGTATTCCTCCAGAGATTCCAACAGGATTTATTCCAGGCATACCTACAAGAACTCCTCTAAAGATCTCTTCAGGAATTGCTTCAGGGATTGCTCCAAGAATTCCATTCCTGTAGAAATTCCTCTTGGGATATTTTCAAAAGTTATTTAGGAGCGGATACAAATCCCCCATGAAGTCATCCAGGAGTTCTTTCACAATTATCTCCGAGAAATTTTTATATCTTTAAATTAGGCTGACCAGATAGTAACAAGATAAAAACGGGACATATGAGCATAAAATACGGGACATACAAAATATTTAAGGCCGAAATTATAAATTGTTTCATATACACATCAGGGAACGATTATTTTTCAAAAGTTCTCAGATATACACATTCGTGTAGGTACTCTTATAAAAGCAAAATACATAGGATTAAAAGCCTGCGCGTGTAAACAACGTTTTGAGACCACTAAAGTTATCTTCTAAATTATGCTAAAAGATAACGCAACAAACATTATTGCTGTACAACAGACGAATAAGCCGCTCTTAAACTTGATTATAAAAATTTTGGCTGAATAAGCTGTTATTCAGCTATTCTTGTTACTTGTTGAGGAATCAATCGAACAATTAAAAAGCTAAAGCGTGCAAAAGTTAAATAATTATAAAACAAAGAAAAGACAAATAAATTTGATCTTTTTTCCACAGTATTGTGATTTTATTTCGAAGATGAATTCCAAAGGAATTTGCTTAAGCTGGTTGGGAATCGCCGTTATATTTCAAGGGGCGTTTCAATTCGTTCTTGTAAAATTATAGACTTTTATGTGAATGCACTTATTACGTTAAACGACCTCGAGACTGATTCTCTGTAAAATAATATATGAAACACGCATTTAAAAGTTTAATGCTGAACTTTTAAACTAGAATTTTCTATATTTTTTTAACGAAAACTTTTTATCTCGACAAACTCTTCCGAAAACGCATTAGAGCGCCCCTCCGACTATGCTCCTCCATCCTTGCCGCCATCAGTTGGCAGCATCGGTAGCATGAGCAGCATAAAAAAATGTCAAATTGGATCAAAACACACCACACCAACCGAGAGAGAGAATCTCACGCACGTGTTGCTCCTACGTTAAATATGTCAAAGCGATGTGTCAGTTTGGTTGCTGTCTCGCTCTGCAAACGAACGTCGATTCCAACGGCGATTCCAAAAACGACGGTTCTGATTCGTCGTGTTCAGTTAGCAAATCCACGTACAATATTAAAAAATGATTTTCAACAAACTTTTAAGAAATTTTAATTCTGAAGACAGTAACTGGTTAGAAAATAAAAGTTGTCATAGCTAATAACAGCAAATAACATTTTATTCATCGCCTCTTAATTCTATTATTTTTGACTAAAAGTTGGAGAACCCATTTTTATGTGATTTAAAATCATAAGAACATACAAATCTGAAAAACTTTCAAAAGTTAAATCGCACCAAAACAATCATAAGAATATGTCTTGCAGTTATAATATTTTATTGTGACTGAAAATGCTAACAATTATGTTTGTTTAGTTTTGAATGAAAAAAAAAAAAAAAAAAAAAAAATAAAAAAAAAAAATAAAAAAAAAAAAAAAAATAAAAAAAAAAAAAAAAAAAAAAAAAAAAAAAAAAAAAAAAAAAAAAAAAAAAAAAAAGAATGTAATTATTTCATGATAGTCGTAGTTTTTCCTATTTTTATTTTTTCTTTATATTCATGGGCAACTATTTCAGGAGGCATGTATGACATTCTTAAATATTTTCATTTTTCGTATTTTAAGTCTGAAATCTCTAATCATGTAAAAAGTGTTGATGTCAATCAAAGCTTTCGATAAATCACGTTATTGGAATGATTATGTTGTTTATCTTCAACTCCTTTCTGCATGACTTAATAATTTCCATTTTAATTCGTTTACTAGAATAAAATGTTGAATTCAACATTTTATTCTAGTAAATTCCTGTAGAATTGCTGAAGAATCTAAAGGGTATATTCTAATGTAATACAAAATTTCAGCTTAACAATTCACAAACTACATTTTGAACTTGTTGAGAATTTGAATAAAAGTACGAAAAACCTATTGAACTATGAATTTCAGTAAGCTCTTAGGAAACACTTCAAATCATTAATATTTAACTCGAAATTATAACAGGATGAACCTTTACTTCTTAATCAAGAAATATCTGTTTCATTGAAAAGAGTAATGATAGAAAAATATGTCGATACATTATCTTAATAAGTTAAACTTAACTTTTTTTTTGTTAACACTGAGATGCTCGTTTTCCGAAGAATACGGTATATGATGACCTTTTCCCACTATACGACGGGAAAACCCTAAAAAGTCATAAAAACGGTACTGTCCCGTTGAATACGGGACGTATGGTCAGCCTACTTTAAATAGTTGGTTCATCCACAGATTTAATCAGGAATCCATTCATGAATTCCTATAAAAAACCTCCTGCAGCTCCTGCAAAGGCTGCTGGCGGGGACTACGACAAGATGATGGACTTTCCTGCCTACAACATCGCTCTGGAAAGTGCTATGCGACAAGCCGGGCTCAACAGACGGGGTACGATCTTCACGAATTCCGGCCAATTTGTCTATTTTGCGGATGACATGAATATTATTGCTCAGACAAAGTACATGCTGGTAGATGGGACTGAGCGAGACAGGACAAGCCTTGTCAGCAATGTTACGTTAGACGGGAACACTTTCAAAAAACTGCTGTCAAAAAAGATTCAACCTCGCACCAAATATACCATGTGCAAGACGCTAATAAGACCGGTGGTCCTCTACGGATACGAGACATGGACCATGCTCGAGGAGGACCTGCAAACACTCGGAGTTTTCGAGCGTGCATCTTCGGCGTGCAAGAGAACGGTGTGTGGCGGCGAAGGATGAACCGCGAGCTTGCTGCACTCTACGGTGAACCCAACATCCTGAAAGTGGCTAATTCTGTACGGATGCGGTGGGCAGGGCATGCCGGATAACAACCCTGCAAAGTTGGTATTTGCTAACCATCCGGTTGGTACAAGAAGGCGTGGAGCGCAGAGAACACGATGGGTGGACCAGGTGGAGCGTGGTGGACGTTGGAGAGCTGCAGCTAAAAATCGAGTATGATGGCGGCAAATTGTTGATGTTGAACTAAATAAATTAAATGAAATTCTGTATCTGCTCGACGGCAATAAAGAGGAAATCCTTCGCTTCCTCTAGGTTGAACACTCCCTTACAAGGCTGATGTGCCTAATTGTGGCTAGTGTATTCCACACAGTCTTCAAAGATGCGGTATGTGTATACGGATAGTGGGCATGATGGTCATAGCACTGCTAGTTGCAGCAGAAGATGAAGAGTGCTTCGAGCTACGTAGCATAAGTCGGATATCGCCACAACACCGTTCAGATGACAGAGAGACTGGCATTCTTCCTGCAAAGGTATGGACCCACAAAGTCGATCGAGCTTGTCTAAATGGACAAACAGATCTAAAATTTTCTCACCCCGATCGCTTTATATATCAACTAAAAACATAATAAATACATATCACCGTCAAGATGAAATGAGTGTTCCATGAGCTAAACCATGTGATAAACAACAACAAACCAGAACACCACCAGTCAAAACCAAAAACGCAAATAGGCCACTGCACTGTTTTGATTTTGTACGGGATTTTGACGTTTCTTGGCCTTGTTGTTTACAAAACTTCTGTAAGAGTGAAAGAGAAGGGTAGAATTTCGTGCAGTACCCTATATTGAATTTGACATTTCACTCAGCTGAAAAAGCTCACTTTCTGAAGTTGACACTTGTACAATACAGTACACCCCAGTTAAAAGGCAACCTGTCGGTGGGGGAGATGGGCCGCGCTTGCGCCTTATCGCGCTATCGATTGTCGTCACGAAAGCTCGCTCCGATTCGATTCGAGTCGAGAGCGCGCGAGAGTGAGCTTTCCCGCAGGAACAAACCAAAGGCATCGCGAATGTGATGAAAAGCCACCAGCTCCATCATTCGGTATCGAACGGTATCAATGACCAGTTTGCTGCAGTGACGACGGTCGGAAGTGATATTTTTTTCTGATCCATGGGATTGTAATCTGGTTGGTGTAATGGTGAGAAAAATCTGCTTTGCAGATTGAAGCGAACGAGAATTTCGGGTGGGTTTTGTAGTGCGGAAAAATTTGGTTTATTCGACGCGTTACCGTGCAATACGTAGAAAAGTGGGTGCGAAATCGGTGTAGGGGAAAATAAATCCAGTTCAATAACAAACGAGAAAAAATCCCTGGAGAATAGTGCGAGTAGAATAGCTAATTACGACGGTCATAGGGAAACGATATCGATTTGTTGGAACGGCAGTCAGTGGTGGAAAAACAGTGATAGAAGAAAGTTCGAGTTGGAGGTTGGCAGCTGGAAAAACCACTTAGTGATCGAAGACACCGAAGGAAATAATAGCACTCGACTGAGCAGCTTCGAGAAAGGACCTGCAAGATGGGCGACCACGGCCCGGATATGAATACACTGGAAACTGGTAAAATAAGGCAAATTTAAGCTGATTGAACATTCCACTGGATAATCTTTGCATACATTAGGGCGTAATTGGGAACAGTGACATCTGGCGAATGAATTGTATTTTGAACCGGTCATGTAAGGGGTTTGAACGGAGCCGCAGGATACCCGACAATCCATCATAGGGAGCTATCGTTGTTGGTTGAATGGTTACATAAAATAAGTACACACGGGTCGATGCTGCTGACGACGACGGGTATAGGTACATTCTCCATCGAATACAATTCGACCACCCACCGCCTGGTGCTTCTGCCGAGGCTGGTCCGGTTGTAGGCAGCAGCAGCCACCCACCCTGCAGATCATTTTTCCTGTGTGCTCTCCGAATCATGGGGTTGCGTTGAAGCTTTCGCTCCGATATCTCTCTCTTCTCTGACTTTCCCTAGGATTGTCACTTTGTTATTTGAATTTTGAAACACAAATTATGTTTTCTTTTTTGCTTGTTGTAAAGGAACGTGGGAGTATCTAGGATGCAATCCGATATGCACTGACGATGATCAATGAACGGATGTGAAATTTACATGAAATTGATTCATTCGATTGATATAAAGAATTATATACGATAAAATACAACATATATAAGGTAAAAGGTGCTTGGAAAATAAACGTTCGTATGGGATAACTTAAATTATTATTTTTTATTTGTGTGGATTTCTTTTTTTTTCGTTTTGGTGAAGCAGCTTTCTGCCCTATTTAAGGAAAGTGATCTAAGAGCACTTCCACTGAATTCATAAATTCTGCGGATTGCCACAGAACTCAACTATTTAAATCAGAATTTTGTTTGCCTTTTTTATTATATAGTTAAGTACATTTTTTATAAGTGATCATTCGGTAGGTCTGGGTACAATTCTTGGATTTTTCTTTGACTTCCTTAGGCATAGAGTATCTTCGTGCCTCTGCCACTCGATATTCGGACGCATGAATGATTTTCTTTTCTTGATTGAATATATTCGTAAGGAACTTTTCTTATCCTATTCTCAGAAGCCGTGCAGGAACGACGAACAAAACGCGTAGGAGTTAACAAATTTTCTGTGACAAATGTTATGACGACTTCCAATATACCGTACCGGTCGTTGCTCTAGCTCTAAATGCCGTTCTTTGTCAGCTAGGTACATGCTGATGAGATATCTGCCAAATTTGTTCGCTGCGTGGGAGTGTATCTGCAGGCAGCATCCAGCAGACATGCGGCCTTCAGTAGAAGAAACGCCGAATGAATGTTTTCCATTCATAAACAGTAGACCAGGGCTTATTGGATGATACCTCTTGGAAGCATCCAGTTTGGAAGAACTTTTTCTTTGCAGCAGCAGACCGGTTCCAGGAATGTAACCTTTTCCACTTGAACTCGGACTCTTAAAGGTACAGTTCAAGTGCCAGCCATTATTTCAAGACTTTTGGTGCATAGTAATCTTCTGAATCCTTCAAGTGCGACTGTTCAACTAGAACAAAGCTTGCTTTTCAGCTTAAAGTTCTCCATGCAGTTCTACAGTTCTTAGTTCAGAACTTGTTCTGCCAACTGTGTCCATTTTACTTTCGTATGGACTTCCCTAGACCTTCTTAGTCTTGAAACGCAGTGTGTTTACCGATTGTGATAAATTTCTTGTGTGTTACAATATTGCCACATTTAACATTTTTACATCATGCTGGAGGTTTTTAAGCTTGAAAATTATACTTCATTGTGAAAGTTTGGATAGGTTTGCATTCCTCCCACGCAATATCGCAATAAAAAAGTACATTTTCTCTGTCTTTTAATGGCTTTGGAATGCGTTGGTACGAGTTACATGTGATCCAGAGCATTAAAAGAAGTTAGTTTACCAAAATAAGTTACGGTCAAATTGCAAAGGAAATGTTTTCGCCGGTTTGCAAGTGCGGGCACTTCAACAGATTTAATTAGCGTGCTTATTAAGTCAAAGAACAGTTCGCCGCAATCAGTAATAGCAATCATTATCGTGAAATAGCATCTGCGTTGCAAATTGGCGTTTCACAAACTATAAATCCAGTAATGCCAATTGATTTTTTTTGAGGGGTTTCCGGTCAAATTAAGTGAGCAAAACAAGCAAGTCAAAATTATTTGAGGGGAAATAACAGCTTTGGTATCATTTTCAACTACACTTGCATTGTCAGGAACATTTTAAGCATTTCAGGAGCGTTTCAAAGGATTGTCAGGAGCTTTGCAAAAGATTTGTGACGCCTTTTAAAGGCGTTCCAAAGGAATTTCAGAGGCATTTAAAATTGATTATGATGATTTTAATGGCGTTTCAATGTGATTATGGAGGTTTAAGAAACTTTTCTAGATATTTCAGGACAGCAATCCACAACACACTCCTGTTTGGGCCCACTAACTACAAGTGAGAGCGACTTATTTTTATGAAGCCGAGACTTACTCTCGTACTCCGCATACCTAGCCACCAGGCACAAACAGGAGTGTGCCTTCTAATTACAAGTTTTTCCAGTATGTTACAGACATACCAGCAAATCTGGTAAAGTGCCAGTAAAATGGGCAATATTTTTCATTGTTAATACACTTAAATCCAAGGGATTTCAGGGGAATTCCAAATAGATAGGTAAAACAATAGATAAAACTTCATATGCATCTGAAATCCCCCTTAGGCCCCATCGGGCTCCATGTAAGAATAGACCCTCATAAACCCCCGAAAACGCCTGCGTAATGCCTCTGAGACCCACCAATAATCCTCTGAAGCTTCCTGAAATACCTCCGAATCCACCCTGAAACATCCTCGGACCCCATATAACGCAAGCCGACACTCTTCGAAACCCCACGAAAACGCCTGCGTAACGCTTGAAACTCGTCAAAGATCCACTGAAGGTTCCTGAAATTCCCATGTAACGTACCTACGACTCCCCAAACCCACGAAAACGCCTGCGGAACACCTCTGAGAGCATCTCGAGCCCCCTGGAACCATTTGAGATCACCTGGGATGCCACCCTTAACGCTCATTAGACTTCCCGAATCCCATGGGATCTCCTGATACGCCCCTGAGACCTCGTGGTATTCCCTACAGCCTCTGAGATGCCATGAAGTGTCCGTAAGGCTTACTAGAACCCCAATGAAACGCCCCTGAGACCCCTGAAGGACCCCTGAGACGCCATAAAATGCCTCTGAGACCTCCTGGTACTCCCAGAAACAAACTGGGACTCTCTTGAAAAGCCCCTGAGATCTCCTGGCACACCGCTAAAACGCCTTGGGAGTTTCTAAAACGCTCCTACAAAGAGAGCTTCTAGTGTATTCAGAGAGGCAAATGAACCGTACAGGTCCAGTATTCTTTCACTACACTAAGTCTGAACTCAAAATGTTTAACAATCTCATGACATTTTTACAAATCTAACATTAGCGAGCAAAGGACGGCTACAAGATCAGAAAAGTTTGTGCATGTCAAAATGAACTGAGAATTGTCAAACATTTTGAGATTAGGTTTTGTTGTGTAATGAAGAATTGAGCATGAAGATGCATTTAAGCGTTTAAGGCTGAAATAACCTTCATTCAATAATCAGCAATCATCAACTATTAAGAAGCAGTTTTATAAAGCCTCCAATTAAAATTATTTCACTGTTATCTAGATGGCGAATAGAGTGCAGTGATACATTTCAATTACAAATCCGTCAACAAGCCAATAATCAAAGAAGGCTTTTCAGTGTTTTAGAGTGTTGCTGCGGTCCTTGAGGGCCCATGATGGTTTCTGAGGGTATTATGGGGGTTTCATTGGGTTATAGAAGCTACAAAGCGTTTCAGGAACCTTGTAGGGACTTCATAGGCTCCCGGGAAATTAAGGGAGCCTTAAATTGTCAGTTGTCAGAGCACTCTAAAAAAAGGATTAAGAGGTTAAAATGGGGTTTCAAAACGTTTCTGCTGTTTTCAGGAGTTTGAGAGGATATGGAGAGCTTTAGGACTTTCAGGAGAGCGTTAGATGGTATTTCAGATGGATTTTGAGGTTTCAGGATTGTTTGAGAGACGTTTATGGAACTTTTCTAGAAATTTTAAGAAGTTTCTTAGCGCTTCTAGATTTTCAAAAGGGTTGCTGAGCGGTACAGGGAAATGTCAAGGGATTCAGCAGTATTCAGTGATAGCGGTCCCGATCCAGAACCAAATGACGTCGACAGTTGGATGGTAAAGCTCAGAAAGCGTTCGATTCGACAAGAAAAATGATAGCGGAGTATAGAAGAAGAATGTGATGTTGAATTGTAATTTTAATGTATGTATTTCATTTGACACGAATGCACCCTGGGGTGTGAAGTGTCGTTAATAAAGCAAAAAAGTATTCAGTGGGTTATTGAAGAACTTTCAGGAGTTTCACAAATGTTCGAAATGAAAGATAACGTGCCTCTGGAG
>NW_026917140.1:0-3074 GCF_035046485.1 Aedes albopictus
ACTCCCCATGATGAAGAGAACAAACCTGCCGAGAATACCCATAGTCACCCTATAACAAATGTATATATACTGAAGTAGAATTATTTATAAACTAGCTGTCCCGGCAATTTCATGGATGTTAATGCAGGACTTCCTCCAGAGATTCTTGAAAAAAAATCATTCAGTGATTCCAGTGATTCAGAACTCATCCAGAGATTGTACCAAAATTTTTATTTTTTATATTTGTGATCTTAAATTTAAGAGCTGATTCTTCACAACCACAACCAAAAGATCATATAGAGATTTCTTCAGGAATTCCTCCATGACGATGGTTCTTCCAATGATTACCGCAAGTTTTCGTACACATCTTCTGGGAAATATTTTATTTAAACTTTAGTAAAAAAAACCTTTGTTTAAGTTTTCGGAAAATTCAGGGAAAACCAACTGAACTAATCGTCGAAAATTGGTAAAATTAATGCGAATGAAAAACAAATCGAGAGGAATTTGTTTCTTCCGAACTTAAATAAAACTTGGGAAAAAATATTAACTCCAAACTTTTGCAAATCCCCAATGTCCAATTGTCGTGGGGCGCCAATTTCTATGCTTGCCAAGGGCGACATGAGACCACGCTACGGCTCTGAGTGTCCGCACAACTTAAAATATGAGTTTCGGGTGCTATTATTGCTAAATTTCGGTGTAGTTTTATGTGCATAAGATGTTTCATAAATTAAAGTGAGTGAGGGGAGACAGAGATCTGATAAACTTATACATAACCGTATTGAATACGTAAAAATAACGTATTCGTAACATACTTGAGCCTAAAGATTATAACTATGTGCTGATGATGTTTTACATATCAACTTGAATTGCAAGAAGACAACGATATATAAATCAAGTTTAATCAACGTTATATTTACGTAGCTGTATCGAGTGCTGAGGTTGAAAAGATTTTTCAGTGACGTGTTAATGTCAAACATAGTTTTATCCTGATTTCAACATAAGTACTGTATTAAAACATCTTTTTCAAATTTCATTTTCAAAGATGTTTTGTGTGTTACTTGGGAAAAAATCACAAAACAATTGGTGAGATCTTTCTAATATTATTTATCTATATAAATAAAAATGGAATGGTGTTTGCATGTCACGAATAGGCTCGGGAACGGGAAAACGGATATACACCAGTCTTTCAGTATTTCATTCGTGCAGAGCTCCGACGTGTTCGTACGAAAAAATAATTGGGAAAATTGACCGCGAACGTACTGAAAACAAGACAGAATCTCATTTTTCGGGGCATTTTCTACAGAGCTGCGTGTCAAAAAACACAGTAGGCACGCAGAACGACGTTTGCCGGGACAGCTAGTTTATAAATAATTCTACTTCAGTATATATACATTTGTTATAGGGTGACTATGGGTATTCTCGGCAGGTTTGTTCTCTTCATCATGGGGAGTTTTTGTCGGCCAAATTTCCTGAAATTTGGGCATATAATTCAGCTTGGTTGGGAAGGATTTGAGGTCAACTCTGAGCTCAACAGCTTTCGAAAAACCCCCCATGACGAAAAGAACAAAACCGCCGAAAACACACAAATTCCCCCATAGCTACATAAGTTTAAAATTCGCTATTTTCAACATCCTTTCATCTATTGGAAGCTGTTTCAGTTCTGGGCTCTTTCTAAGTTGATGAAGGGATTTATAAATGCTTGCAAGGACTTGGCCAGGTGTGTGGAGCTGATTGGGTCTATGACATTGTAGATAGTAGCGACATCAGCAATGTCAATGGATATATTCAACTTTGCAACTCCATCCAAGACTTGTGCAAGTATTCATGCTATGCTATCCTATGCTATTCGATTTTACAGACATTTCAAAACTTGAAATGTCCACTAAATCGAGGTATACATACCTGTAGTCAACTTTGACATTCTGTATCTTTGTTCTCCTATGAGCGATCGAACCAAAAATTTTACAGCGAGCTACAAATATAGTTAATTTTATTATAGCAAAATTGAGCAAAATATATTTTTTTTCGAAGCACTTGTAAAAAATTTAAACACTTTGTGAAATTATCCAAAATACAGGTCGGACTCGATTATCCGGAGTCGGGTCTTGATGCTTCTCAGATGAATATCTGAGGAACAAAATGCTCTATCAAGCTGAAATTTTGACAATTTGTCAAACCAACTTTGATTAGTAATCAGTAGGGACAAAGGAAATTCGCGGTAAAATTTCTCAAATTTCGCGGGCCAACATTGAGAATTTCGCGGCGATTTCGCGGCACCATATTTTTGACCGTATCGTGAAAAAAAAACACCAATTTCGCATGCGAAATGAATCATTCACTTGGATTTTGAGAAGAGTTATCATAAATTTACGGAAAAAGTAACAAATTTGATGAAAATTCAGAAAGGAGTAGATGTAAATTACATTAAACTTTTATTTTGCCAGATTCGGAATCGTAAATTACTTTACACTGCTAAAAGTTGTCAGCTAATTTATGTTTCAAAATTTAAAATTGGCGGAATTTTGAGGTTATTTTCTGAAGTTTTTCAGATTTCGCGTCATTTCGCGGAATTTCTTAAATTTCGCGACCATTGCCCAATTTCGTGGATTTCGCGGCTTCCGCGAAATCGCGAATTTCCATTGTCCCTAGTAATCAGTCAAAATTTCAGCTTTTCACAGCATTCTGTTTTCGAGATATTATTTTGGAAAACGCCAGAACCCGACTCCGGATAATCGAGTCCGACCTGTAATCGCAGTAGGGTAAAAGCACTAGACTTCACCATTGCTTCTAGTCTTCGCCCCCTCCATACAAAAACTTTTTTATACATGAAGTGACGAAGATTAGAGCAGAATTGCTCAGCAGTTATTTTTTTTTTTTTTTTGCAATCTAATTTGTTACCGATTGTTCGGACCGATGGGTGTTGGCCGAATAGCATGCGAAATTATTTTTTTCTTACTCACGGTAGAGCAAAAATTCAATTTATTCACACTGCCATTATTTTTAACAATTTCACATAGTGTTTAACTTTTTTGCAGATGCTCCGAAAAAAATTTTTTTTTTATAAAAAAAACATATTTGAAGTTTACTGACAAATT
>NW_026917140.1:3097-26475 GCF_035046485.1 Aedes albopictus
TACACAGATCGAAAAAAGAGTGTAAAATTCTGTGACATGATTGGAGCGTGGGATATCATAGAAGTTTACATGACATGTCATGTAAAGTTCATGAAATATCATGTAAACTTTAATTAAATGTCATGTAATTCAGCATTACTCTGAGAGTTTACATGACATATAACACAAATTTACAAGATATATCATGTAAACCATCATAACACTAAGTTTACATGACGTGTAAATCTCATGATTTTTATCTGTGTAGGGGTTGTCTGTCTGTCTGTCTGTCTGTCTGTCTGTCTGTCTGTCTGTCTGTCTGTCTGTCTGTCTGTCTGTCTGTCTGTCTGTCTGTCTGTCTGTCTGTCTGTCTGTCTGTCTGTCTGTCTGTCTGTCTGTCTGTCTGTCTGTCTGTCTGTCTGTCTGTCTGTCTGTCTGTCTGTCTGTCTGTCTGTCTGTCTGTCTGTCTGTCTGTCTGTCTGTCTGTCTGTCTGTCTGTCTGTCTGTCTGTCTGTCTGTCTGTCTGTCTGTCTGTCTGTCTGTCTGTCTGTCTGTCTGTCTGTCTGTCTGTCTGTCTGTCTGTCTGTCTGTCTGTCTGTCTGTCTGTCTGTCTGTCTGTCTGTCTGTCTGTCTGTCTGTCTGTCTGTCTGTCTGTCTGTCTGTCTGTCTGTCTGTCTGTCTGTCTGTCTGTCTGTCTGTCTGTCTGTCTGTCTGTCTGTCTGTCTGTCTGTCTGTCTGTCTGTCTGTCTGTCTGTCTGTCTGTCTGTCTGTCTGTCTGTCTGTCTGTCTGTCTGTCTGTCTGTCTGTCTGTCTGTCTGTCTGTCTGTCTGTCTGTCTGTCTGTCTGTCTGTCTGTCTGTCTGTCTGTCTGTCTGTCTGTCTGTCTGTCTGTCTGTCTGTCTGTCTGTCTGTCTGTCTGTCTGTCTGTCTGTCTGTCTGTCTGTCTGTCTGTCTGTCTGTCTGTCTGTCTGTCTGTCTGTCTGTCTGTCTGTCTGTCTGTCTGTCTGTCTGTCTGTCTGTCTGTCTGTCTGTCTGTCTGTCTGTCTGTCTGTCTGTCTGTCTGTCTGTCTGTCTGTCTGTCTGTCTGTCTGTCTGTCTGTCTGTCTGTCTGTCTGTCTGTCTGTCTGTCTGTCTGTCTGTCTGTCTGTCTGTCTGTCTGTCTGTCTGTCTGTCTGTCTGTCTGTCTGTCTGTCTGTCTGTCTGTCTGTCTGTCTGTCTGTCTGTCTGTCTGTCTGTCTGTCTGTCTGTCTGTCTGTCTGTCTGTCTGTCTGTCTGTCTGTCTGTCTGTCTGTCTGTCTGTCTGTCTGTCTGTCTGTCTGTCTGTCTGTCTGTCTGTCTGTCTGTCTGTCTGTCTGTCTGTCTGTCTGTCTGTCTGTCTGTCTGTCTGTCTGTCTGTCTGTCTGTCTGTCTGTCTGTCTGTCTGTCTGTCTGTCTGTCTGTCTGTCTGTCTGTCTGTCTGTCTGTCTGTCTGTCTGTCTGTCTGTCTGTCTGTCTGTCTGTCTGTCTGTCTGTCTGTCTGTCTGTCTGTCTGTCTGTCTGTCTGTCTGTCTGTCTGTCTGTCTGTCTGTCTGTCTGTCTGTCTGTCTGTCTGTCTGTCTGTCTGTCTGTCTGTCTGTCTGTCTGTCTGTCTGTCTGTCTGTCTGTCTGTCTGTCTGTCTGTCTGTCTGTCTGTCTGTCTGTCTGTCTGTCTGTCTGTCTGTCTGTCTGTCTGTCTGTCTGTCTGTCTGTCTGTCTGTCTGTCTGTCTGTCTGTCTGTCTGTCTGTCTGTCTGTCTGTCTGTCTGTCTGTCTGTCTGTCTGTCTGTCTGTCTGTCTGTCTGTCTGTCTGTCTGTCTGTCTGTCTGTCTGTCTGTCTGTCTGTCTGTCTGTCTGTCTGTCTGTCTGTCTGTCTGTCTGTCTGTCTGTCTGTCTGTCTGTCTGTCTGTCTGTCTGTCTGTCTGTCTGTCTGTCTGTCTGTCTGTCTGTCTGTCTGTCTGTCTGTCTGTCTGTCTGTCTGTCTGTCTGTCTGTCTGTCTGTCTGTCTGTCTGTCTGTCTGTCTGTCTGTCTGTCTGTCTGTCTGTCTGTCTGTCTGTCTGTCTGTCTGTCTGTCTGTCTGTCTGTCTGTCTGTCTGTCTGTCTGTCTGTCTGTCTGTCTGTCTGTCTGTCTGTCTGTCTGTCTGTCTGTCTGTCTGTCTGTCTGTCTGTCTGTCTGTCTGTCTGTCTGTCTGTCTGTCTGTCTGTCTGTCTGTCTGTCTGTCTGTCTGTCTGTCTGTCTGTCTGTCTGTCTGTCTGTCTGTCTGTCTGTCTGTCTGTCTGTCTGTCTGTCTGTCTGTCTGTCTGTCTGTCTGTCTGTCTGTCTGTCTGTCTGTCTGTCTGTCTGTCTGTCTGTCTGTCTGTCTGTCTGTCTGTCTGTCTGTCTGTCTGTCTGTCTGTCTGTCTGTCTGTCTGTCTGTCTGTCTGTCTGTCTGTCTGTCTGTCTGTCTGTCTGTCTGTCTGTCTGTCTGTCTGTCTGTCTGTCTGTCTGTCTGTCTGTCTGTCTGTCTGTCTGTCTGTCTGTCTGTCTGTCTGTCTGTCTGTCTGTCTGTCTGTCTGTCTGTCTGTCTGTCTGTCTGTCTGTCTGTCTGTCTGTCTGTCTGTCTGTCTGTCTGTCTGTCTGTCTGTCTGTCTGTCTGTCTGTCTGTCTGTCTGTCTGTCTGTCTGTCTGTCTGTCTGTCTGTCTGTCTGTCTGTCTGTCTGTCTGTCTGTCTGTCTGTCTGTCTGTCTGTCTGTCTGTCTGTCTGTCTGTCTGTCTGTCTGTCTGTCTGTCTGTCTGTCTGTCTGTCTGTCTGTCTGTCTGTCTGTCTGTCTGTCTGTCTGTCTGTCTGTCTGTCTGTCTGTCTGTCTGTCTGTCTGTCTGTCTGTCTGTCTGTCTGTCTGTCTGTCTGTCTGTCTGTCTGTCTGTCTGTCTGTCTGTCTGTCTGTCTGTCTGTCTGTCTGTCTGTCTGTCTGTCTGTCTGTCTGTCTGTCTGTCTGTCTGTCTGTCTGTCTGTCTGTCTGTCTGTCTGTTCCCTTATGCATTCGGAAACAACTGGACCGATCGGTGTGAAATTTTGTATATGGGTATTTCTGGGGTCGGGGAAGGTTCTTAGCTTGGTGTGAGACCTCTCCGGTCCCTGGAAGAGGGGGCTCCATACAGATGACTTCGCGGGGGACGTCCCTATGGAGCTACATGTCAAAAACACAGTAGGCAAGCAGTACGACGTTTGCCGGGACAGCTACCCAAGCAACACACATGTTATAATAGAGTTACGACAGCGCAAGTTTTGGTTGTATAGAAGTTTATTTTACGTAATTCTAACATTGTGTTGAAATAACGTAAAATAAGCTTCTATACAACCATAACTTGCGCTGTCGTAACTTTTATATAACATGTGTGTTACTTGGGTAGTGTCTCATTAAAGCACAATACATTCTATTGTTTTTCGTGAAAATAATTATGTGTGAAAAAATTCTCAAAATTTTATTGCGATTTTTTTTTTTCACTTAGACTTCAGTGCAATAAATTTCGTCGTTTTCCGATTTCGCTTTCGGTTTCGCTGACACTCTCTGTTGCTGCTCTTTAGCAATTCGCCCGATCTGACAGATTTCGCCGGCCGCCTCAATGTTTACCATTTTCTCTCATTGTTCTCGGTCTACCAGCTGATCATGTTTACACAACAAAATCAGCTGGGCAACCGATGTTTACGTTCATCCTTATTGTTCGGCAACCACCAGCTGATCTTGTTTTCATAACAAACCACGCTGATTTCGCCTGAGTCTTGGGTAGGAAGCGAAAAGCTGTCGGAGATGACAGATAAGTACGAATTTTGGGATTTTTGGGCGATTTCAATTTCGTCGCGAAAGTCTCATTATTCGTAAAAAATACAATTTATGATTGAGATACATATTGCATCTTTTGCACCGTATTCGACCCCCTGCAAAAAAATATTGTCCCACCACAATATGTTCCCACCGGTTTTAGCATACATTGGTTCGTTTCGCTGCTAGAATTTTTCAGCGTCGGTTACACTTTTTGGGTGGTGCATGGAATAATCGGTTTGTTTACGTGCTACTTCCTCCGGTGTTTGACGTGTGAATAAATATTTTGAATGATTGAACATTTGCACGGTAATCTAAAGAGCAAAGCAAGATGCAATAACGACCACCATTTTGTATTGTGAAAGTGCCATTTACCATTAGAATAACTAACCACAGAAGTCCAATGTCGTGACTGTTCGTGTGACTAACATCTAGTTTTCCACGCCCTTACAGCGTCAGTAGCGGTACTAGAAATGTCAAATAAATTTTGTTTACCAAAACAAAATGTCCTCTACAAGATGGAGACATAAAAATAGTCAATTATTGTAATTAAAGTTATTAACATAATTAAATGGGAAAAATGACGACAGCGCCATTGGAGTTCTAGTGTATTTCTATTCATTTACCATTCAGCGAATGGTTTTAAACATTAGTAGTGATGCTGAGTGTGCTGTGCAAATTACAATACGTTTAAGGGTGAATAATTTTCGATAAGAAATGGTGTTGTAGCAATAAAATCTATATATATAAAAATGCAGTGGCATGTGGGACCGTGCATAACTTGCGAACGGTAGGCCAATTTTGGTCGTTTAAGGCGAAACTGGAGGCTTTTCCGTTGGGAACAGCGTGCCCTATGAGCAGATTCAAATTTTCTTGGTAGTAGTGAGATGCTTGAAATGCGAAAATGGGGAGTATTGTAATCACGCCGATATTTGAACAACAAAAAACAAGTTGAACTGAATATGCTTTTTAAATCAATAAACAAATAAACAAATAACCAAACAAACAAATAAACAAATAAACAAATAAACAAATAAACAAAAAACAAATAAACAAATAAACAAATAAACAAATAAACAAATAAACAAATAAACAAATAAACAAATAAACAAATAAACAAATAAACAAATAAACAAATAAACAAATAAACAAATAAACAAATAAACAAATAAACAAATAAACAAATAAACAAATAAACAAATAAACAAATAAACAAATAAACAAATAAACAAATAAACAAATAAACAAATAAACAAATAAACAAATAAACAAATAAACAAATAAACAAATAAACAAATAAACAAATAAACAAATAAACAAATAAACAAATAAACAAATAAACAAATAAACAAATAAACAAATAAACAAATAAACAAATAAACAAATAAACAAATAAACAAATAAACAAATAAACAAATAAACAAATAAACAAATAAACAAATAAACAAATAAACAAATAAACAAATAAACAAATAAACAAATAAACAAATAAACAAATAAACAAATAAACAAATAAACAAATAAACAAATAAACAAATAAACAAATAAACAAATAAACAAATAAACAAATAAACAAATAAACAAATAAACAAATAAACAAATAAACAAATAAACAAATAAACAAATAAACAAATAAACAAATAAACAAATAAACAAATAAACAAATAAACAAATAAACAAATAAACAAATAAACAAATAAACAAATAAACAAATAAACAAATAAACAAATAAACAAATAAACAAATAAACAAATAAACAAATAAACAAATAAGCAAATAAACAAATAAACAAATAAACAAATAAACAAATAAACAAATAAACAAATAAACAAATAAACAAATAAACAAATAAACAAATAAACAAATAAACAAATAAACAAATAAACAAATAAACAAATAAACAAATAAACAAATAAACAAATAAACAAATAAACAAATAAACTAATAAACTAATAAACTAATAAACTAATAAACTAATAAACTAATAAACTAATAAACTAATAAACTAATAAACTAATAAACTAATAAACTAATAAACTAATAAACTAATAAACTAATAAACTAATAAACTAATAAACTAATAAACTAATAAACTAATAAACAAATAAACAAATAAACAAATAAACAAATAAACAAATAAACAAATAAACAAATAAACAAATAAACAAATAAACTATTAAACTATTAAACTATTAAACTAATAAACTAATTAACTAATAAACTAATAAACTAATAAACTAATAAACTAATAAACTAATAAACTAATAAACTAATAAACTAATAAACTAATAAACTAATAAACTAATAAACTAATAAACTAATAAACAAATAAACAAATAAACTAATAAACTAATAAACTAATAAACTAATAAACTAATAAACAAATAAACAAATAAACAAATAAACTAATAAACAAATAAACTAATAAACTTATAAACTAATAAACTAATAAACTAATAAACTTATAAACTAATAAACTAATAAACTAATAAACTAATAAACAAATAAACAAATAAACTAATAAACAAATAAACTAATAAACAAATTAACAAATTAACAAATAAACAAATAAACAAATAAACAGATAACAAATGTTAAAAATATAATGAACAAAGAAATAAATATATGAATGAATAAATGAATAAACAAATAAATGTGAATAAATAAATAAATGTAAAAATTCAAATATTAATATACAAATATGTTAATAGATAACTAAAAAGTTAATAATATAATAAAAACAAATGAAAAACTAAATAAAAAATAATCAATAAATAAATATATTGATTAATAAAAAAATAAATAAGTTAATGAATAAATAAATCAACAAATGAATCAAAATATAAAAAGATAATTAAAAATATAACTTATTTTCGCCTGGTTTTTTTTCTCAGAAATTTCATCTGAATTCTTCTATATATTCTATCCTGAAGTGTAAAAAATTACAAGAGGAATCCCCGAAGATTTCAAGGAGGATTTCCAGTTGTAATCTCTGAAGAAATTTCAGAACGATTCCCCGAAAGAATTTCAGGAGGAATTCCCCAGAAAATTCCAAGAAAAAATCTCTTAGCAAATTCCAGGTGCAATTCCAGACGTAATTCCAGGAACAATCCCGAAGGAATTCCAGGAGAACCCTCGAAGAAACTACAGGAAGAATCTCAAAGAATTTCAGCAGGAATCCCCAAAGAAATTTCAAAAGAAACCTCCGAACGAATTCCAGGAGGGATTCCCGAATGACTTTCAGAAGGATTTCCTGGAATTCCAAGATGAATACCCGAAGGAATGCCAGAAGTAGTCGCTGTTGGAATTACAGGAGGAATCTCCGAAAGAATTCCCCATGGAGTTTCAGGAGTATTCCTTGATGGAATTCCAGGAGAAATCCCCGAAGAAATTCTTGGAGGAATCCTCGAAGGAGTTCCAGAAACCATCTACGAAGGAGCAAATTCCAGGATAAACACTCGAAGAAATACAGGAGGAATCTCAAAAAACTCCAACAGAAATCACCAAAGGAATTCCAAAGAAAATTTGATGAGGAATCCCCAAAAGATTTTCAGGAGGAATCATAAAAGGACATACAGTGGTAATTCTCGCAAGAGTTCCAGGAGGAATCCTCAAAGGAATTCCTGAAGCAATCTCCAAAGGAATTCCAGAGGAATTCTCGATGGAAGTGCAGGAGGAATCCTTGAAAGAGTTACAGGCAAAATCTTCGAAGAAATTCCAGGATGAACCCCCCAAGGAATTCCAGGAGGAATCCCCGAAGGAATCCTTGAAGGAATTCCAAGAGGAACCCTCGAAAGGTTTCCAGAGGGAATCTTTCCAGACAAGGGAAAGGGTTTGCATGGAGAATTCCCGAAGGAATTCCAAAAGCAATCCCCAAAGGGCATTCGTGGAATTTCTTCTGGAATTACTTCAGGGATTCCTCCTGGACTTCCATTGAGAATTCATCATGGAATATTTTTGGGGATTGCATCTAGAATTCTTTTGAGAATTCCTCCTGGAACTTTTTCGAGATCCTCCCCACTCCCAAGTTCTTTATATGATTCCCTCTAGAAATCTTTTGGGGATTCCTCATCGTATTCCTTAGAAAATTTTCTTTGCAATGATTTTGGTGATTCCTGCTCAAAGAATCCTTGAGATTCTTCCTGCATTTCTTCGAGGGTTGTTTCCGGAGTTTCTTCGGTGATTAACTCCTGCAGATCCTTCGAGAATGGCTTCTAGAACTGCTTCGAGGATTCTTTCAGGTTTTTCTCTGAATACTCCTCCAACTCCTTCGGGGATTCTTCCTGGAATTTCAACGGCGACTACATCTTGCATTCCTTCGGAGATTCATCCTGGAGTTCCATCAGAGATTTTTCTTCGGAATTCCTTGGATGATTAATCCTAAAATTCCTTCGGGATTTTTTCTTGGAATTTCTTTGTGGATTCCTCCTGGAATTCTTTCGGGGAATCGTCCTGAAATTTCTTCGGGGGTTACTTCTGGAATTCCTCCTGGAATTCGTTCGGCGATTCCTCCTGGAATTTCTTAGAGGATGCCTCCTAAAAATTCTTCGGGGATTCCTCCTGGAAATCCTGTCCTGTCCTGTCCTGTTAGGAGATCAAGGAACAATCCCCTAAAGAACTTCAAGAGGAATCCCCGAAGGAATTCCAGGACGAAGCCCCGAAGAAATTCCAGGTGGAATCCTTGAAGGATTTCATGGGGAGATCTTTCCAGAAAAGGGAAAGGATTTCCAAGAAGAATCCTTGAAATACCCGCGCACTTACCGCTTCAGCAAAACAGTATCAGGTCTTTTCACTCTTCATAGGCATGGTGAGTTTCACTTGACTTCAAAAGAAATGATCCGGGAGAAATTCTTAAATTCCGAAAAGATTATGTGAATGAAATTCAAAAGAAATAATCCCTGAGAAGCAAAAAAGATATCTGGATGCAATCCCTAGCAGAATTCTAAGTGGGAAAATCTAGAATATAATTCATCAAAAAATTGAAAATATCATTGACGAATTCTTTGAAATCTCCAGGATAGAGTCAATCGAGGAATTTAGATGAAATTTCTGAAAAGAAATCCAAGAGAATGTAATTTTCTTATATATATTTATTTATTTACAAATTTATTTGTTCATTTGTTTAGTTTAATTTATTTATGCATTATTTGTAATTTACATAATTTTATACATTTATATTTTAATTTAATTTATTTATTTATTTATTCTTTATTAATTGATTAATTCTGCTAGAGATTTCTGGGATTATTTCTGTATTTATAAAGTAATTTCTCATTTCTATTGGAGTAAAGTGAAACTTACCATGTCTATGAAGAGTGCGAAGACCTGATACTGCTGAACCGGTAAGCGCGCGGGTATTTCGAGGATTATTTTTGGAAATCCTTTCTCCTTTATGGAAAGATCTCTCAAGGGTTCCTCCTGGAACTCCTTCGGGAATTGAAGTTCCTTCAGGGATTGCTCCTGGAACTACTTCGTGGATTCCTACTGGTGTTCATCGGAATTCCAGAAGGAATCCCCTAACAAATTCCAGGAGGATTTCCTAAAGGAAGCCCAACAGAAATCCTCGAAGGAATTCCAGAAGGTTTTTCATGAGAAATCCTCGAAGGATTTTCAAGAAAAATCTTCGAATGGAGATGCAGGGGGAATCTTTCCAGAAACATTACAAGGGAAAGACTCGAAAATTGTTCAGGAGGCAACCCTGATTGAATTTCAGGAGAAATCTCTGAAGGATTTTTGGGAGTAGTTTCGAAAAAAATCCAGGAGGAATCTCCGAAGGCATTCAAGGAGAAATCCTCGAAGGAAATCCAGGGGGATTTCCTGAAGGAAGGCTGGGATGAATCGTCAAATAAGGAGGAATCCCATCAGGAATTCCAGGAAGAACCCTGGAAGGAAAAACAAGAAGAGTTTCAAAGAATTCCAGCAGGAATCCTGAAAGGATTTGCATGAGGAATTCCCGAAGTAAATCCAGAATGGAGTACCCGAACGAATTCTAGAAGGAATCTCCACAGGAATTTCAGGAGGAATCCCCGAAAGGCTGTTGGCTGTTAGTTGCAGTCCCCGATAGAATTCAAGGAGGAATTTGGGAACGAATTTCAGAAGGATTTCCTGCAGAAATTCCAGGAGGAATCCCCGAAGGAATTCCAGTAGGAATCCCCGAAGGATTTTTAAGAAAAATCCCCGAAGAAATATCAAGAGAAATTCCCGAACAAATTCCATGGAATACTTGAAAGATTTCCGTGGGAATCTTTCCAGAAAAGGAAAGGATTTCCAGGAGGAATCTCCAAAGAATTTTCAGGAGGCATCCTCTAATAAATTTCAGGAGGAATCGCCGAACGAATTCCAGGTGGAATTCCAGAAGTATCCCTCGGAGAAATTTCGGGAAGATTCCCTGAATGAATTCCAGGAAGAATCCCCGAAGAATTACAGGAAGAATCTCAAAGAATTCCAGCAGGAATCACCAAAAGAATTCCAAAGAAAATTTCCTTTGAAATTTGATGAGAAATCACCAAAAGATTTATAGAAGTATTCATGGAGGACATACAGAACGAATACTCGAAGGAATTCCAGAAGAAATTTCCAAAGGATTTCCATGAGGGATTCTCGATGGAAGTCCAGGGAAAATCCCTGGAGGAATTCCAGGGGAAATCTCCAAAGAAATCCCTGAAGGATTTCCTGAAGTAATCCTTCAAAAAATACCTCCTAGTATTTTTTCGAAGATTTCTCCTGGAATTTCTTCTGGACTTCCATCGAAAATTCCTCATGGAATTCCTCTGGGAATTGCTTCTGGAATTCCTTCGAGTATTCCTCCTGTATGTTCTTCAATGATTCCTTCTATAAATCTTTTGGGGATTTCTCATTAAATTAAAAAAAAAAAAATAGATTCGCCCTTTAAATTTTTCAGAGATTCCTCCTGCAATTCCTTCAAGGATTCCTCCTGGAATTTCTTCGAAGATTTCGCCTGAAATTCCTTCAGGTATTCTTCCTGGACTTACATCGAGAATTCCTCACGGAATTCCTTTGGAAATTGCTTATCGAATTCCTTCGAGGATTCCTCCTGGAACTCTTGCAAGAATTCCCCCTGTATGTCCTTTTATCATTCTTCCTAGAAATCTTTTGGGGATTTCTCAACAAATTCCTTGGAAAATTTTCTTTGAAATTGCTTTGGCGATTCCTGCTGGAATTCTTTAAGATACTTCTTGTATTTCTTCGAGGGTTCATCCCGGAATTTGCTCCTGGAACTTCTTCAAGGATTTTTCCAGGAATATCTTCTGGGATTCCTCCACTCCTGAAATCCCAACAGGAATTCATCCTGGAATTCCTCAAACTGAAGGAATCCTTTTGGAATTCGTTCAGGGATTCTTCCTGGAATTCCTTCGGGGACCACAATTAAAAATCTTTCTGTGATTCCTCCTGGAATTCTGTCTAGGATTCCTCATGAAATTGCGGATAATCCACCTAGAATTCGTCGGTGATTCCTTCTGGAATTCCTTTGGAGATTCCTGCTGAATTTTTTTGAGATTCTTTCAGTAGTTTCGTCGAGGGTCCTTCCTGGAATTCCTTCGAGATTGCTCCTTGAGTTACACCAGGGATAGCACCTGGAAATCACTTAGGGATTATCTCTTGGATTTTTTTCGGGGATTCCCCCTGGAGTTCATCCGGGAAATTCTTCTGGAATTTCTTCGAGATTCTTCTTGGAATTCTTTCGGGGATGCCCCCTGAATATTCTTCAGGGATTTTGAGGACTACAACAAGAAGGCCTTCGGGAATTCCTCCTGGATTTTTTTCGGGGATTTCACATCGAATTAGTTCGACGGATTGTTCCTGGAATTGTTTCGGGGATTCCTATGTGAATTTCTTCGCAGATTCCTCCTGAAATTCCTTCGGGATTTCCTCCTGAAAATTATTTGGGCATTCCTCCTTGAAAACTTTCTGGAAAATTTTCTCCTGAATCCCCGTTCAGGGCCTGATCTTGAAAATCCTTCGGGGTTTTCTCTTCAAAACTCTTCGAGAAATTTCTCCCGGAATTTCTGCGGGGATTCCTCCTGGAATTATTACAGGGATTCCTTCAGTAATTCCTTCAAGATTTCTCCTGGACTTTCTTCAGGAAATCCTCTTGGAGTTCGTTCGGGGATTCCATCGGGGCTACAACTAAAAGTTCTTCTGAAATTCCTCCTGGAATGCAGGATTCCTTTTGGAATTCCTGCGGATATTCCTTCTAGAATTCGTTCGGGGATTGCTTCTGGAATTCCTTTGTGGATTCCTGCTGAAAATCTTTGAGATTATACTTGCTGGAATTCCTTAGGAATTTCACCTGGCTTAGGGATTCTTTCTTGGAATTCATTCAGGGACTCCTCCTGGAATTCCTTCGGGGATTCCTTCTGAAATTCTTTCAGGGAATCGTCCTTTTTTTTCGGGGTTTACTTCTGGAATTCCTCCTGCAAATCTTTCAAAGATTCCTCATGGAATTCGTTCGGAGATTTCTCTTGAAAATCCTTCGGGGATTCCTCCTGAAATTCCTGTTGGGATTCCTCCTGTTATATATTCGAGGATTTCTCCTGGACTTCCTTCAGGAAATCCTACTAGAATTCCTTCGGGGATTTCTCCAGGAATTTCATCGAGGACTACAACTATAAGTCCTTCGGAAATTCTTCCTGGAATTCTTTCAGAGATTCCTTCATGAATTTCTTCGGGGATTGCTCCTGAAATTCCTTCGGGATTTCCTCCTGAAAATTCTTTGGGCATTCCTCCTTGAAATCTTTCTGGAAATATTTTCCCTGGATCCCCGTTTGGGGACTTTTCTAGAGAATCCTTCAGGGATTCTTCCTGAAATTTCTGTAGGGATTCCTCCTGCAATTCTTTGGAAGATTCCTCCTGGAATTACTTTAAGGATTTCTCCTGGACATCGAGAATTCTTCATGTAATTTCTTTGGGGATAGCTTCTTGATTTTCTTCGAGGATTCTACCTGGAATTCCAGAATTCCTGTTGTATGTGCTTTTATGATTATACCTAATATTCCGGATGGGAATCTTCATCGAAATCCTTCAAAAATTTCCTTCGGAGTTTTTTGGAGATTCCTGCGGGAATTCTCTGAGATTCTTCCTTGAATTCCTTCGAGAATGTGTTCTGGAATCCCTATGGGGACTCCTCCTAGAAATCCTTCGGGAGTTCCTCCTGGAAATCTTCCGGGCAATCCTAAGTATAGTACCGCCGCCGTCGCTGAAAGTTGCCACCGGCGGACCAGAAATCTAAACATAGAAAAATTCCAAGGATTCTTCTGGGAATTCTTCCTTTTATTTATATCGGATTTCTTCCATGGGTTTCTTGCAAATTTCAAGACTTTCTTCGGGAATATCCTTTTCAGATTTCTTTTGGAATTCTTTTGGATATTCGTCCTGGGAGTATCCCAAGGATTTCTCCCACAATAAAAATAAATCCTTCCAGAATTTTAACAAGAAACTCTCTCCGGAATCCTCCCAGAATTCTTTCGGAAAATTCTTTCCGTGTTTTTTTTATAAGTTCTTATAGATTTTTTTCCTGGAATCCTTCCAAGAATTTCTTCCGATACTTTCCCTTGGATTAATACTAAGATTCTTCTAAGGATTCCTTTAGCTTTTTTCGATGTGTTTTCAGAGCTTTTAATTTATTTTTGAGAAAAGGATTCATTCAATATATTTTTCAAAATGTTTCCAGCTGCTTTTTTTTTTCGAAATTCCAGGGCTTTTTCCAAGAATCATTCGAGGCTGTACAGATCGTTGATAATGGGTGTGTCCAATCCAGTGTCCTCAAACAAAAATCAACAAATAGTTATTTCACATACAAGAAGCCCAAAACGAAAATTGCGGAATTTATCAATGTAACGAAGAACAACAAACAGTTTAACCGTTGAAAAAGACCAAATAAACCAGGTTGAAGCGTAGGGCAATACAAAACAAATTAGTCGTTATTCCAAAGGTTTTCTCAGAAATTCTTACAGATATTCCTCGGATAGTTCTTTAGATTTCCTCATAAAATTGAGGCATATTCTAGGCATGTTCTTCAAATGTTCCCTTGGTTGGTTTCTTGCAGAGATACGACAACAATTTGCTTAAACAAATTCTTCTAGGAATGATTTTAAATATTTCCTCTGTAATTCTTCAAATGATTTATCTTTAAATTCTTAAAAAGACTCTTCCAGCAATTCCTTTTGAAAATCCACAAAAAAGTCTTCCAAAGATTCCAGAAGGAATTTTTCGAGCTACTTTCAAAAATCCTCCAGAAATCTTCCTAGGAACTCATACACTGATTCATGCAACATTTTCACAATAGTTCCCCTACATATTCATATGAAGCTTCATCTGGGAATTGCTTATTTTTTTTCCAGGAATTTTTCTAAATATTCTTCCGAAATAACTTTCAGATACATATTAATGAATTCCTTCTGAAAGTCCTGTGGAACCCCCCTAGAAACTTTCTATAAAGGTTTCTTCTAAGATTTCATCAGGAATTCTTTCTGTTGTCCTTTCAGAGATGCTTTCATAAATTCCTTCTGAAATACTTCGTCCATTCTTCGAGATTCTTCCATAAACTTCCCCATATCTTCTCTATGAATTCTAAGACTTGCTTCAGACATCCTACCGGAAAATCCTCCTGAGAGTTATCTTTATTTCTCGATTTTTAGCTCGGGGCTAGTTCGTCTCTGGGCCCACAGCTTTAATTCCCTTGCTAAGGAAGAACTTACATTTTGTGAGTATGTCGCGAGTGGGATTTGAATTCAGGTCCTGGGCGTGATAGTTTCAACCATCATACCAGATCCACTTTATCCAGGCACTCTAGTAGAGAATTCTCCGTACGATCCTCAAAAAGTTTTCCCTGGAATTACTCTAGAGGTTCTTTCAGGAGTTCTTTCGGAGAGCCTTCCCGAAGAAATTTAACAGAAACTTTCTGCAAAGAATCAATCACGATTTGTTCAAGAAATCCTCCCGAGTAATCCTCCAGAGATTGCTCAACAGATGTTTGCGAATCTCCAAAGAAACTCCTAGAGGTATTTCTGCAAAAATTCAAAGAGGAACAGCGTAGCGATCACATGGACATACTCTTGGAGGTATTCTTAGATGAACCTTTCGAGAATAATACTGACGAAATTTTTTAGGTACTTCTGGAGGAATCTTGAAGAACTCCTTGCGGAAATTCTATTGGAATGTGTAGATGAACTCCTGGTGACTTCGTAGTGAAGGAAACTCTGGAAGAATTCTTGTCGAAATATTTGGAATTAAAATCAAATAATATCGAACTTTTTGAAATATCTGAAGGAGTTCCTGGAGGGATTTCTGGAGGATTTGTATGAAAGAAACTTCTAGAAGAACATTAATTGCTGGAAAATTTTGAAACAATACCTGGAGCCATTTCAAATGAATCTTCTGAAAAATTCTTGAAAGAAGGACACTTTGGAGCAACTACAGTAGGCACTCTCTTCCTGAAGGAAGCTTTCAGAAAACCTCCGAAGAAATCACTGGAGAAATCTTTGGTGGAATCTCTTGATTGATTTCTGCAACATCCTTTGGACGAACTTCCGGATGAACCTCTAGAAGAATTAATGGATAACTGAAAGAACTACTGGCGGAATTTCTTGAGTTATTCCTGAGAGAACTTCTACAGAGGAATCGCTTACGAAGTCTCTGGAATAGTTTCTGGATGAATCTCTGAGAGTACTCTGAACGAGTTCCTCTGGTGGGAATTTCAGAAGGATATTGAGGTATAGGTGAAAGAATTCTTGGAAAAATATTTCCTACACAATTCTCAGATAAAGCTCTGGATGAATTATATGTTGTTGGAAGAATCTCTGAATGAGTTCTTATAAATGTTTATGAATGAATTTCTGAACGTAGCTTCGTTAGAGCTTCTTGTGGACTTGTTGGAGGAACTCCTGGAGGACTTTCTGGTAGAATTTTAAAAGGAATTCCTAGAGGAATCTCCAAAGGAATCACTTTGAATCTTTAAAGAATTCCAGAGTATTTCTTTAGAATAGTTTCTAGAAGAATCGAGTTTTGGTATCTCGCTTCAAGAGTTTCTGAAAAATCTTTGCAAGAAAACCCTAAAGAGGTACTGGAGAAATTCCTCAAAATCTCTGGGACAATATTTAGAAAAAGGCGAAAAAAATTCTTCGGGGAATCTCTGGAAGATATTCTGAGCAAATCGTGGAATAATTCAATGAGATTATTTTAAGGAAATGCATAAGAAACACTCTGGAAGAGCTGTTTCGCTAGATCTGGAACTCTTGGAGAATCCTGTGGCAGAATCGCTAAAGAAAGCTTTGGTCGACAGTAATAAAAACCTGGAGTAATCCCTAGAAAATTGTCTGAAAGGGTCTATTGATAAATGTCCAATGAAATAATTCGTGATGAAATTCTGTAAATATCTCTGTAGGAATTATTGGAACAATCTTTGACTCGCAAGAAAAAAAAACTGTGGAGGAATATTTATAGAAACCACTGAAAAATTTATGGATGAATTTCTGTAGCAACCTTTTGAGAATTTTTGGAAAAATACTCGGAAGAATGACTGAAAGAACTTTTGACAGAATATGCTAAAGGATTCCTAAAGGATCCTTTGAAAAAATATCGTCGCCAAATATTGAACGTATTTCTGGGAATCTCTTATTTCTTGGAGCACCATCTTGTTTCAAGTAACCTTAAATTATTCAAGATGGACTTTTCATGTCTTCCAACATCGTCAGTTTTTTCTCATAACATATACCTTGCCCTTAGAAACCCCGGCTTCTTGTACGCTTCTAATTTCTTTGCATTTCCCACTACTTGTTCAAATCATAATTTTCCTTCAAAATCCGCAGCTGTTTTCTAGAAACTCCATTATCCTGTCTGGCTTCTCTCAATTTACTACTTACCTTGGTTCAATTTATTTTGATATTTATTATTTCAGAAAAAATGTCTACTCTCATATGCGCTCTATAAATTTATATTGATCCCAAAAGTCATGATATGGGGAAACTTACGCTATTTCTTCAGTTTTGTTGTCTTCGTCCCGGGGGTTTTTTTTTATCACAGTGGGCTTCTAATCATTCCCAACCAAGCTGAATTATATGACCGTTTCACGCAATTTGGCCGACAAAACCCCCATGACGAAGAGAACAAACCTGCCGATAATGATGATTAACCTGGGCTTGTTAGGGGAATATCTGTAAATTTTTATATCCTTCTAAAGAAGAATATTAAAGATGTTGACAAGTCCAAGGCTTGTGCAGTCTCTGCTCTGTGGTCCAATGACCACCCGTATTTATACTACACCTTAGGTAGACATAATGAATCATACCTAGACATTTAGGTACTACAGGTCGGACTCGATTATCCGGAGTCAGGTGCTGATGCTTCTCAAACATATATCTAGAAAACGGGATGCTCTATCAAGCTGAAATTTTGGCACTTTGTCAAACCAACTTAGATTAATAATAAGTCAAAATTTCAGCTTCTTACAGCATGTCGTTTTTGAGATATTATTTTGAGAAGCGCCAGAACCCGACTCCGGATAATCGAGTCCGACCTGTATAATGAATAGTATTTTATGTAGGTAGATATCCTATGCACACAACCATTAGGTAGATACTACAGTCCTTTCTCCTTTAGAAAACTCATCACCAAAATAATGATAGCACAAATAAACTGACGAGTCCGTCATTTTCAAAGAACATAAATATCTGTTCGCTAACAAAACTACAAAAACAAAAACACGATTTTGCTATCCCAACATCAGCAACTTTACCAAAAGAGAACAAATAACACAAATCCATTCACCAAAACATAACATATGACAATTCTGCCACAAAAGAACAATTTCGTTCACCACAAAAAATAACATTTCGTTATTACCAAAACAAAAAGACAATTTCGTCAATGCAACATCGGGCAAAAAGAACATTCTGTTCACAACATAATGGCAATTCTACCATAAAAGAACAATTCCGTTCTCCACAAAAAATAACAATTCGTTATTACAACATCCTGAAAACCAAAAGGAAACAATTTCGGAATAACTCAAAAGAAATTACACGTTCCTTGATCCTCGTCGCCACTTTTATATCCTTCTAAAGAAGAATATTAAAGATGTTGACAAGTCCAAGGCTTGTGCAGTCTCTGCTCTGTGGTCCAATGACCACCCGTATTTATACTACACCTTAGGTAGACATAATGAATCAAACCTAGACATTTAGGTACTATAATGAATAGTATTTTATGTAGGTAGATATCCTATGCACACAACCATTAGGTAGATACTACATAAATAAAAGAAAATCGGGTTAAGTACGGTTCCTTTGAATTCCACTAAGAATTTGCATCCTTTGACAGATACGTATTTCGACCTCAACTGTAAGGTCGTCTTCAGTGTCTTGTACTTGACTCGACTCCGATAATACCCAAAGTTATACTATTTACAAAAACTTAGACTTCAAGGCACAAAACTCAAATATGAATTTATATGGTTTACGTACTTTATGAAATTAGAATAACTAGCGACTATTCGTGGGACTAACATCTAGTTTGCCACGCCCAGCGTCAGTAGCGGTACTAGAAGTGTCAAATGAATTTAGTTCATCAAAACAAAAGATGCTCTACAAGATGAACAGTTTAAAATAATCAATTATTACAAGTAAAGTTATTAAAATAATTAAAATAAAACAAGAAAAGTGATTATAGCGCCAGTAGAGTTCTAGTATATTTCCATGTTTATTAACGGCCCCTCACAGAAAATTGCTATTCATTATTAGCTACTAAATTTATGTTTCGTGCAGATTCACTAGAATATGAATATTTTAGTTATGTACTATATTGTAGTATTTGCGACAGCAAGTAGTGAAACATTCATCCAAAGTAGCCAAGACACTCAGAAGTTATGAATTTTCAGATACACCATTTGAAAAATACGAAAAATATCCACAAATACTCATTCTCACAACACACAGTCGACACGAATGCCACTCTAGTGGTAAAGTGTTTTTAATAAACTAATAATAATAATAACAACACACATAACTTTTAAACTGGTTGATAAAAGCTGATTGAATAATCAACAAACTCACATGTTGTTACGTAATCAGCAGCGGCTGACCTACGAATATGTTCATTCTCGACAATGCTAAAAACATATTCAAACATTTTTATTGACCTTGTTACACTTTACTTCTCTAATATGCATCGTTTATGTCCATACAATCAACGATTATGCCATTAGTCAAGAACATGCGCTTCATTATTTGATGATGTATTTTAATATTTCCAAAACATATCTTTCACAGAGAAAACTAAATCGTACAAAGAGAAAGTTACGATCATGTTTCAGCAAAATGCAACTGCTTTACATTAGCCGTAGAATTTCATTCAATTATCCCACCCGAGATGCCACCTTCCCGTGTGTTTTTTTCGGTCTCCGCTTTGTGCGATAACGAACAAAACCGGTTTGACTTGCTCAGCCGTCCTGCTGCTGCTGGTCCGTTGCTTACTCACACACGCAAGCGCATGAAAACTGCTGTTGTTCACTTGAAAGAAAAATGGTTTTGGTGTGGAAAATTACATTTTCCACTAATTATGTCTTCGACAAAAATCTTCCTCTTGAAATTTCCTATCTTTGGACGGGACTCAAAAAAGGGCTTTTCATGTAAACTTTTCGAGATATTGCTGCGCAAAGTTAAAATTTGGCTGAAAAAAACTCATCACAATTTTGTTCAAAAATGGTTTTTGGAAACTGATAACCATTTTCCACAAGTTAAAAAAATCCAGGTGATACCTTGATCATTCCTCTAACTCTGCACGGAGACCGTTTTCAAAAATAATGCTTCATTATTTTTTAAAAAATCATAGAGTAAAAAGTGAGGAAATGCTTCCAGTTTCACCTTAAGCAATCGAAAGCGTAGGCATCACGATTAACACGACAGACGGCAACGTTCACATCATTGCCGCCTACTTCCCTGGAGCGAAAAGGAGAGCAATCTGGACTTAGTTTCGTCGCGACATCTCAACTCTGACAAGAATGGCTGAACCGTTCTTCGTGGTGGGTGATCTGAACGCTCGTCATCGCCTCTGGAACTGCTCGAAAGCAAACAAGGCTGGAACACTGCTGGTACAGGAGGCAACAAGCCGCAATTTTTATGTTCATTTTCCGGACGCCTTCACTTTCCATCCCACGGGTCGCGGTCGTCGCTCCACACTGGATCTTGCTCTTTCCAACAACCTGCTAGACATGACTAAGCCGATTACATTAAACGACCTTTCATCGGATCACTCTCCGGTAATCTTCAGTGTAAGCCTTTCTGCTCCTGCCATACAGACATCTCCGAAGTTTCGTTGCTACGCGCGTGCAGACTGGTCTCGGTTCCAACGGGAAATCAATTCAAAGCTGAACCTACTTGATCCAGTCATCTCAACCCTTGACAACGAACACGAGATTGACACTGCAATTGAGTTTCTGTCGAAAATCGTCGTAGATGCAGAATCAGTTTCGGTTCCTAAAGTACAACAACGACCATACCAAATAGCCACGATTCCAGAGAGTACCCGCAGACTGATCGCTCTACGAAACAAACGGCGGCGTCAATTAATGGTATAGAAGAAGAGACCCCATCTACCGGAGCATAGTGCTGTCGCTGAACCGAAGAATCCGGGAGGAATGTGATCAGGCCAACTGTAGGAAATTCCAGGAAACGCTCCGCACTCTGAACAACGATCGAGACACACTTTGGAGAATCTCAAATGCACTGAGGAAAACAACCAAATACAGCCCACCCTTGCGCCATGGAGACAATATCATCGCTTCATCCTCAGAGAAAGCTCAGTTACTTGCCACGAGTTTTTCTGAAGCCCATACCAACCAAATGGCTGATGATCCGGAAACAGTGATTGCTGTAAACACCTCCATCGCACACATCGATCGAATTCGACTGACTGGTGCCCACCCATGGTTGATACATCCGAAAGAGGTAATCCAGATTATCCGCAGACTCAAGGCGAAGAAGTCTCTTGGTCAGGACAGCATCAGGAACTGCGTGCTCAAGAAGTTACCCCGAAAGGCCCATATTCTCCTCGCCAGAATTTTCTCTGCTTGTGTTCGGTTTGGGTACTTTCCCTCCAAATGGAAGCACGCGGTAGTAATCGCTATCCCGAAACCGAACAAGGACTCCACGAATGCGACCAATTACAGGCCAATTAGCCTACTCTCTGCCTTCAGTAAGCTTCTTGAGCGCATAATCTTGAAACGTATCGAGCTACACCTAGAAAACACGCGGATTATCCCCGACGTCCAATTTGGCTTCAGAAGCGGTCATTCTACCAACCACCAGCTTACTCGTCTTGTGAGGGAGGTTCGAAATAATTTTGCAATGAAGAAGTCGTCAGGCATGGTGCTTCTGGATGTCGAGAAGGCATACGACTCCGTATGGCAAGAAGCAATCTTGCACAAGATGCTACTTGGGAACTTCCCCTCTTACATCTTGAAAATTATTCGTTCGTTCCTGATAAACCGATCCTACCACGTGACTGTTAACGGTCATACATCCATCAGACACGAAGTACCCTTTGGCGTACCTCAAGGGGCAGTTTTGAGTCCGACTCTTTACAACATCTTCACCGTGGACCTGGTGATGCTAGATGGCGTACAGTATTTTCTCTTCGCCGACGACACCGGGTACATTGCAGCGGATTCTGACCCAGTTATCGTAGTTACTAAACTTCAAGCAGCCCAAAACGCTATCGAAAACTATCAACGAAAATGGAAGATCAAAACCAACGCTAGTAAATCTCAAGCAATTTTCTTCACACGAAAGCGAAGCCCGCAAAATCTTCCGCAACAAAAAATCTGCATCTGGGGTCAACAAATACCATGGTCGGACGACGTGGTATACCTGGGCCTTACTCTGGACCGAAGGCTAACCTTTGCCACTCATGTGAAGAAAACTTTGAACAAGTGCGACAGGCTTACCAGAATGCTATACCCGCTAATCAACAGGCGCTCACACCTGGACAAGAAGTCGAAATTACTCCTCTACAAATTGGTGTTCAAGCCATCGATGACGTACGGTTTTCCTGCCTGGTTTGATTGTGCCGCTACCCATCGGAAGAAACTCCAGGTGAAACAAAACCGTTTACTGAAGATGATGCTCAACCTGGACCCGTTTCACCCCACTGAAGATGTCCACAGTTTAGCGAAGGTGGAACTCATCGATGAATGGATCGAACGTGTACTTCCCAAGTTCTGGTTGGGATGTGCAACTTCAGCAAACCCGTTGCTGGAACAACTGATGGCGCGCAGACTGTGATATTAGCATAAGAATATTTTTCCTTTCCTCTAGCTATCCCAACTCTATTTCCAATTTCTGAAGGGTTTTTCAATAGTTTTCCTTTCCAATGTTTAGTTCATTCCATGTTACCAGTAATTTTGTTTTGAATATTGAATAACTAAGCTGCTGCAAGGAAGTCCAAATCTCAGCTAAGGAAATTATATCACATTTGTAATGCTAAAATAACTTGAAAATAAAAATAAAATGAAATGAAATGAAATCGTGCATCAAAATAGCGTGAAAAAAATTGGTGGGGGTAAAATGGACAATCGATGGGGTAAAATGAACAAGTCGTTAAAAGTTATATAACATATGCTGTTTCTAGGTTTTTAAATACAAACTATCAAATTTCATACGATACCTTTATTTTGTTGTTTTCAAACTTTGAATACAAACTTTGAAACACACTTAAATACTTATTGTAAAAATAGTGTCAAAAACAAGCACTATTTTGGATGAAAATTATATTTTGTTGATATAAAATATTTTTTATAACTTTTTACTTCAACCTATCTCACGATAGGTATGACGGCTGATGATTCTGAAGTTTGCAAAAAAAAAAAATGAAATTTTGATGAAATTAGAATCGATTGTCCATTTTACCCCCACGGTCTGATTTTGTTAAAATTATTTCCAAAACTTGTTTTTTTAACAAAACTTAATTTTTTTTTCGGTCAAATATATTCTTCTACGTGGACTTTATTGGTTTAGGGTGTAAAACTTGTAATAATTTGAAAATAACTTACGAGAAAACCTTAGCAATAATAAGCAGATTTTACATCATTTCCGGTTTTTCACGTGATTTTTAAAGTTTTTGTCATCTTAAAGAGGTTTATTTGATTTTAATGTTCAAGATCAGCAAAAGTATAATGATTCATGCTTAGGTATAAGCTTCAATCGTTGAAACATTTTGAAAAACAATAAAAGCCATGAAACTGTACCCTGTCCATTTTACCCCACCTGTCCACTTTACCCCCACCACCCCTACTGCTAATTGGCATAATCTTTTTAATTGAATAGGACAGGGGTTTTCAGACATTTCGGCTCGCGGTGCACTTTTTGAAAATAAATCGCTCCACGGTGCACAAGTTCATTATTGCTAAAAAAAATATAAATTCGTCAAAAAGCTGTCGTATTTTTCCAAGGTGCATACACTCGTCATTATTTTTTTTTCACGAATTATGGCACTGTCTTACGTTTTTCATCACTTATTGGAGCATAGTGAAGTGATATAGTTATTCAACTTGGAATATTTCTTGCGCAGAAT
>NW_026917141.1:0-26406 GCF_035046485.1 Aedes albopictus
GAGGCTCGTTTACCAGCACAAGGTCGAGTAGTCCACCATAACAATTAGCCACATGGTTGATCTGGGTTAAGCCATGAAGACAGAATCCATCCAGCAAGGAAGAGCAGGCTGCAGACATGTTCGAGTTTATAGCATCTACTGAAGGCAATCCATCATCAGAAGTTGACCAAGAAAGACCGGATTGGTTGTAGTCCCCGAATTGCAAAATTTGGTCCGAGAGTGTCATGTTGGAAATAACCGCCCCTAACGAGCTAATGTGGTTATTGATGTCCAAGAGGTTGAATTTCCGGTCTGGTGGTAGATACATAACGCCAAGGTGAAAGCAACTAGAAGCGATTTTGATCCTAACCCACAGATGCTCAAGTGTATTGCTGACAATGGAAGGATCTAAGCGGCAAGACCAACGTGTGGAGACCGCGATAAGAACGCCACCGCCTCGTGACTTTTCACTGTTAGTCCTATTTCGATCGTTTCGGAAAACGGTGAATGAGTCGCCAAACAGTTGGGCTGAGAATATACGTTCATCGAGCCAAGTCTCGGTCAAAACAATAACGTCGTAGTGAGATTCTGATGCGGTTAACACGAAGTCATCGATTTTAGTGCGTAATCCTCTAACGTTCTGGTAGTATATGAGCAGTTCACGACCGTTGAATACCACCGAAGATTCGTGAATGTCTCCATTTTCACCAAAGGTGTGCATCACGGCTGCCGGAAGTGATATCATCAGTGCGAATAATGCTATTGGCTTGATCGTACTTGCCTAGAAACGTCGTTTGGAAGACCCCTCCATCCGACCCAAACACAGGACCGGGACGACTGCAGGTCGCTGGCTGGATGGTCTGGACTGTGATGGGTGGCTTCGGGGCTTCCATAGAGCTAAGTATTGTGCGTCCCGGAGGCTGAGGAGAACTTTGGCGTTGACATTGGAAAGAACTGGACCGTGGCGTGATATCTTCGTTGGCATCCCTTGAGCTGCATGGTGAAACCTCGTCAGAGCATATACAGTTCATATATAGCGAATACTTGCCTGATGGCACAGGGCGGGAGACCTTTCCGCCAGACCCAAACACAGGACCGGGACGACTGCAGGCCGCTGGCTGGATGGTCTGGACTGTGATTGGAGGTTCCGGGTTGTGAATTGTGCGAATTGATGTGCGTCCCGGAGTTGACGATGAAAAACGATATTCGAAAAGGTGCGACTTATTTTGGTCGACTTCGCTAGGGGTAATAAAGCCTGTAACCGCAATAATCGGGACACAGAAATACAGCTGTAACTCTGCAATAGAAACATTAAAATTGCTCAAATTTGGCCTAATAACATCTCAAGATGTGTTCATTTGACCTACAAAATTTCAAGTGAATCGGGGCAGTACTTTTTGTTGTAGCAATGAAAGAGTAGAATGTGCGCCATCGAATTTTGTACAGCCGCTAGTTCTTTTGGTCAGCGCTGTAACTTTTGAATTTGGCAAAGAAAATGGCTGAAATTTAGAACAAAAACCTCTCAATCTATATCTGTTGCATAGGCAAAATTTCAAAAAAATCGATGCACTATCAACAATTTTATAACCGAAACATGTATTGGGACTGAACGTGATTTTAGCCCCTCAAACAGCAATTAGTCAGCATCCTTTATTGTTTCGATTGTAGTATTGAAAGTACTATACCAATAATCATCAAATTTTGGCAGACATAATAAACACATAATCAACTACCTTCTGTGAAAATTTCATGAAAATTGGCAGAGAAATTCAAAGGTTATGAACAGGCAAAAATCGCACATGAAAAACACGAAAAATTTTCACTAACACTCATCCCTTCAAGACCAGTAGCTTTCAAACCAATTGATAAAAGTTTATGAAATTTTGCTAGAGAGTGTCTCTAAAAGTGTCATAACTACTCGCGAAATTTCATAATTATCATCACAGAACTTTGAACTATAGCGTAAAAGAACCATCTATTATGTGAATGAAAATTGGTCATGACTGTACAAAATGCTTAAAACCACGTCTGTTTGTTTTTCATCCACAGTTAAAAGTAATGCATTGATTTTTATGAAATTTGGCACAAATAATGAACATACACCAACGAGTTCTCAGTCAATTATTTGGCCTATTTTACCGATTCATTACAGAGCTATAGCCGTACTTCTGTGTCCCGATTATTGCGGATGCAGCAGCGCTTGAAAATTGAAGCGTTTTACCGCAGACGAATCAAAATTTGCTCTTCTTTGACTGGCGCTTTTCAACCCAAAGCGGTAGCAATATGCCTTCATTGGCTAACATGCTTCAGAAGCTAGTGGGAGCGGGAGCAATAAAAAATATGAGTGAGAGTGAGGGACGACGATTCAGCGCCGTGCGGCTCTCTGAATCTCTCTCTTCGCCGGTGTATACGGCAATGAATATACTTGATTTTTATCTCGTTATTACAGTGCAAATGACATAAACTCGAATTAAATCGATGATAATAATAGAGGTAATAAACTATAGAGGAAGAATGTCGCTGCCGGAACATCTTTTGCTGGCGGGGATAGGCAGGGATATAAATGTCAAAGCGAAAAAGTATGCAGTTTGACAGGTAGATACCCGGGATGTTTGCGAAAGAGAACAAAGGGAACAGCAGCGACATTCGTCCTCTATAGTTTTTTAACTCTATTATTATAATAGTCACGTCCATCATTCTCTTATGGACAAATTGATTGTTTTTACAAATTTTGAGCAAAACATAAACCCACTGAATCATTTACGCATCTTCAGCCTCACCACAGCAAGTGAGAAATAATCGTTATCAGTCGATATGCTTCACCAGCCAACCGACCGATGAGGAATAGTGGTCGCGATTGGTTCGGTTTCTCTTTGCTCCCTGTGCGTGTTCGTTCGTAGGGGTGGTTGGCGCTGATGACTGATCGTACCATTCATATTCACTGAATTTCAAGCACTGGGATGCAGGCTTTAATGGCATCAGAGCTGGTTATGTTCATTGATGAATTATACTCGCCTGATAGCATAGGCTGGAAGACCCCATCACCTAGTCCAGACACAGGACCGGGACGGCTGATGAACGCAGGCTGGATGGTCAGGACTGTGCTGGCAGGCTCCGGGGCTTCCGTAGTACAAATTGTTGTGCGACCCGGGTTCATCGATCTGTTGTAATTGACATCATCAGTTCGGATAAGATTCATACATTTAATTGACTTGCCTGGAGACACATTCTGGAAGACCCCTTCCGCCTGCCCAGACACAGGACCGGGACGGCTGTTGAGCGCAGGCTGGATGGTCTGGACTGTGCTGGGGGGCTCCGGGGCTTCCATAGTGCAAAACAATGTGCGTCCCGGGTGTGGCGAACAGGACATTGACAGGTTGTGGGCTGATTCTACTGCGAATTTGGAAGACGAACCGCAGAGGCATTTTTTTGGTTGGGCTCGAAAGGACGGACCGATATACCCTCTGGCCAGTAAAACGAGTCGCCAACTACGTTTGAAGCTGCTTTAGTAACCGTTACTTTGAAGGATACAAACGATAGGTCCTCGATCTGCTTTCCACGAGGAACCAGTTTCGTAACAGTAACAGATGATGGGTGGATGTTTGAGATATCCATAACATGCTTCTTGACGTCTTCATCGTTTTGATCGGGCTCGAATGGTGTCACGTAGAAGGACATGACGTCGTTACCGGGCAGGGAACTACTCGCTACTTTCAGCTGTGTACGGTTAGGTTCGGTGTTCACATGAGGGCTAGTACAGTTGTTCACATCAACTGTACGGCCAGTAGATCTTTCACCATTGTGATGGATATTATTACGTGATGACACTGGTATTGTATCACACGGAGAAGCGTTGGAATGGGTGGGAGCTGCTGGTGTCGAGATGTTAGTATGAGGTTTTCTTGTACTCGGATTTGCAAAAGCAGTTGAGTGGCTACCAACAATTTGCACACGTTTGTTGGAACCGATTACTATCTTATCCGGAATGTGTGCGATCGAGCTGTTTATCTCATCCAGTACTTCGAAAAACGAAGTATCTTCGCAGGATCTAGATTGACTGACCGGGTCGTCAATGGTGTCATCGAAGTTCATCTCATCTATGCTTCGGAGAAACGAAGTATGGTCCGCATCATCACTTGACTTGGAATGCCGTTGAGTTCCATTCAGCGTTTTGTTAATTTTTCGAAGGTTTTCGCCATAAAGTCCAAGCCGAGTATCAATAGAGTCGGTTCGTACCATCAGTTCACGCAATGCTTTCATAATGGTTCTTTCACGATCGTATACTGCTGGGTCGAAATTTAAGCAACATGGCTCGCAGAACCAAAAAAATCCAATTTTCGACGTCCAAGAAGAAAAGTGTGATTTAGATATCCCAACGCATGTAAAATGGAAACTCATACCGCAAGAGCCACTGCATGTGATACACTTGCCGTCGTCCATAGCTTTCGAACAAATTTTGCACGGATCCATTGGGTTACAAAGTATCACAAAGTGCCGGTTAAAGGGATGATTGATCAATCGCCTTTAGGTATGCAGCCTTCAAAACAACTAACGAATGCAAGCGCGGCTCAGCGAAAGTTCTCGTAGCTTTATTTATTTGCAGGCAGATGGCGCTTCGAGAAAAAAAAAAAACGATCGAGGAGGTACGAGTATAGACAAATTAATAACAAATGTTCTTCTAATGCAAAGACACTGCACTTTTTCTACACAAAACACTAACTAGCATACAACGTATCGTGATTCACCACCGTTCGATTACTACATATACCGACGCGGGCGATTTTTGATCGACGAAATTACAGAAAAACAAACAAAATAAATCGGAGCTTTGATCAGCTGTACATATCACTTCGCAGGGCTGTGAGCGAATTTCTTTATACGTACCCGATGGTGCTCTCGGCTGCACCGTTGATGGCTGGTTTTACTGTACTCCAGCAATCCTGTAGACATTGGGCTCTCGCTCGTCTGGCAACGTTGCCTCGAGATTTTGCGCGTATGCTGAGGCAACATCTGATTATGACAACGTGTGATCGGGTGGCAGCCGATCAACACTTGGATGTGCATGATGAGAGTTAAGGGTTGTTTTTTCTACTACAGCATCATCAACGTCCACTGCCCACATGAAGGGGGACCTTATGACGAGAAAGAAGCGTTCTACGCGTAGTTAGAGAAACCATACGATGGTTGCTCACCGCGTGACGTGAAAATCGTTGTCGGCGACATGAACGCGCTAGTAGGAAGGGAGGAAATGTACAGACCGGTAATCGGGCGAAACAGCCTGCTCGCCGTATCGAATGATAACGGCCAGCGATGTGTAAACTTGGCAGCCTCGGTTGATATGGTAGTCCGAAGCACCTTCTTCCCCCGCAAAGATATCCACAACCCGCATAGCTGGGAACTGTAAGCTTACTACCTCACATGTTATCCATAACAACTTGGAACTTTGCTTGTACAATTTCACATGTTATCCGACATCACATTATGTGGTAGTGTTACAATATTGTTGCATACCATTTGGCAAGTTGTAATGGCCCTATTCACAATATGGCGAATAGGCGGTTAAGTTAGGTTACAATAAAAAATCAGCATTTTTTCGGAACAAAATTTTCGCGAAACAATATACCACACTGTAGGTTTATAATTCATTTTCCGCAAGGAGAAGTTTAATGCATATTGTTGCGAATCAGTTGAACAATAGATTTATCAGACAATTTTAACTTCAAATGTAATTGTTAATTTATTGTAAAATACCTAATAACAAACAACATACCGTATCGTTTGTGTATTGTTGCATAACAATATCCTGTATCGTTTAGTTCTTCCAATGCCACTAGAATATTATTGGTGTGATTAAAAACAGAAAAATTGGACACGCGAAAATCGACAACCCTTTAATTTCTAGGGCAGATCGCTGGACAGCCGATCATTACACTACGTATGGATTGTAAGAATAATCGAATTTCGCTTGTCAAAAATTTCAGTTCTCAACAGCACCTATAATATTAATTCCTAGGTTGAACCTAACTAAAATAATGACTTTTTATGCACTAATGTGCTAAATTAATCGGGAACCGTCATAAGTATGTGTTTCGAAAACAGTTGAGCAATGATTTCCAATAAGAAAAAATAAACCCATGATTCAGATTTGTATAATACACATTTAATCAACTGTTTCGTAGATTTTTTTTAAACTTATGTAATTAAACGAAACATTAAACTAATTGATTTAACAACAAACAATAGCCTACATGCCGAGCATTTTGATAAAGGCGTATAGCGAACGATGTATTGTACTTATTGCATGAATGGCAAAATAATAGCAATGTCGAGCATTTTGTGATTAAGGCGTATGGCGGCAATAACGCGAAACAATCTACTTATAAAAAAATAGAAATGATAAATGATAAAAACAGCGTTTCCGTAACGAATTCGACGCTAACGCGTCAGTAAATACAAATTAAAATTATTCCGTTTAAAGAAAACAAAAAAGATCAATAACAGCGACGGTTAGGAGTGACGTCTGCGGCGAGGGTGGAGTGGCGTTAGCAGTGGTGAAGAGCAGCATCAGCGGCGGTGGGAGGTAGTGCTACCATCAGTGGGCCAGTTCCAGCTCTGGCATTTCGAACTTGTGCAGCCTTTCGAAGGTTGGCGATTTTCTGGGCAATATATCGCTTAACCAACGCTATATCCGACCTCTTTCTGATAGTAGGAATATTTTGGCATCCAACTTTGATCGCCGTGCGTTCAGCAACTTTATCTGCAGACAAATGACAAGTTCTAAAGAATCATAAACCAGGAGAAATGACATTACTTACTGCCAATAAATTCAAGAATCAGTGGATCCAGTCGCTCTGCAGCTGGATATTTTGGGGTGCCATCTGGATTTTTCAGTTTTCCGAATCTGTGACTGACCTGACCCGTCACACTCATTTTTGCAAGCGCGTCCGATCCAACCAACCGCGTCGCCAGCAAGCCTACGAACATACTGTCCGTATCTGCACGGGCGTTGAATTCGTCCAGTTCCTCAACCGTTATGTTGATATCGTCGACTACCGTAAATCTCGTCTAAGAAAATTGAAAAAAAAAAATAAAAAAAATTAAGGACATGAAAAGAAGAAACAGACGTCACACTCTGATAAGTCTCCATCGACCTCTAATTTAATGATATATTTAAATAAATAATAGGGATCTACGGTCAACATACCTGGGGCATATGTTGTTTGTCTTTCAACTGCATTAACTCCTTTCCGACACGGAGAGCGTAGTCGTCAGACGACAGTTTGTCATTTTCTAGCTTCGAGTACCTTTGCTTACACTTTTTATGTCTTTGCAGAAGCTCCATGTACTTATGTTCCAAATTTCTGTACTTAATTACCCAATCTCCCTCGTAAGCTGGGGGGACTTCCTCGTAATCAACATGAGATTCGCGGTTATCATCGTGTTGAAGTGATAGTTCCTCACAGAGGTGTTCTTCAATGTCCATCTCGATGTCCATAGCGTGGTTTTCCTGTGAATGAGGCCGCTCAATTTCTAAGATATTGGATGTTGATGGATGAGGGTCTTGCGTTTGAATGTGGATCTCAGTTCTATTCATCTTGGCTTCAAGCTGAGGTGTGCAGGCCTCAAAATCAATTCCGCTTTTTTCGGAGCCTTTGGTATAATTGTTCGGATCTCCTGAGATTTCGCCTAGGTGATCACCATGTTTGGGATTTTCAACTGCAACCAAAGTTGTGACAGCAACGTTTGCTGTAGAGCTGATGATCTTGGGACTATCGGGTACATTTAAAGATGTCTCTTCATGCTTGAGTGCGGCTTGCAGCTGAAATACAATGAAATTTCCCAAAAATTAAACTAACGCGTTGTTATTAAAATAGAGATTACTCACCATTTGTCGTAATTCGGTAATGCTCAAACGTTGCGCAACCAAGTTCGTTGATTCTGCGGCTGCTGTAGCATTTCCACCTTTGTTTGGACATGTTTCACTAGGTTCGTCGGTAGGTTCGATTTCTCCGCACCCGACCGTTTCGTCGAGGTAGTCCACCGAGAGGCCGCTCAGAAAAGCACTGCCCTGTACTTCTTCTGCTCCGCCTTCGACCATATTGGTGATGATGCTTTGAGTTCCATTGGCATGAAGGTTCAATGTATGAAGGAACGTACCTTTAGCGGATGTTTTTTCCTGTGAGCCGAGAGGATCTTCTGTTTGAAGCGAATCAGCACAAGAGCCTTCCCCAACGTTGACATAGGCATATCCAGTTGGATCGTAGGTATCTCCAAGCTGCTCCGGTGTTGCTTGAAGCTGCAAATGAAGAAAAACAAATAGCCCTCCGTGTTAAGGATTACAAGAAAAAGCTAAACTCCTTCAACACCAAACGGTGTTGGTTGGGGGAAAACAGATTTTATACTGATGGGTCGATTTTTGAGAAAATCCCGCTACTTACTAATGCTCTCAAATCGGCGGTATTCGAATGCTGAGCGGCCATTTTGCCAGCTTTGATGGCATTTTGGTCTTCACGCAGCTCTGAAAAAAAAAGATAGTTAAGTACACTCGAAAAATTGAAGAAAATGCTGGAAACTCACTTTTTTTACGCATATTTGTTGATTCACTAATCTGTTTATATCTCTTCGGTGGCATTTTCCTGTTTTCCGGCCTTTTTCGTTGATTTTATACTAGTTTTCACTGCTAAAGACTCAGAGCGTACGATTTTTTGTAAAACGGAAAATGGATTCAAGGATGAAGTTGAACGCGGCGGCGAAAAGACTCACAATCACAAATACTACCTTGTGTAACATTTTATCATGTTGTTGATTATGAGTTACAGATAGTTTAAACCCTGCGTTTACATTCGTACATTTCAAGGTGTGAGTGTGAAGATTTTCTATCATTTGATGATATATCAATGATAAGACAGATGGCAACACTCCCTACACTGTATCAGTACAATCACTTTACCCGCAGTCTGGCTAATAGAACTATCGGAGCCAATCGAACAAAAAGTATACAATTTTGCGTGCAGAAGGTTTGTGATCGATTTCATATTAAATATTTTGATAGATTTTATTGTTGAACCAAACGAATTCGATGGCTTTGTACTTTTTGCTAAGCTGCCAATTTTTGTCACAGTTGTCATTCTTCAGGATTTTCTATTCGCCAGACTGTTAATGTAGTGACTGTGAGTACTACACCATAAAACAAAAATGACATTTAAGTTTGTTTTTATTTACATCATCAGTAGAAAGCTGTCTCGTAAAACTAAAACTAAAACTTTTAAAGAAAACTATACGCGTACAAATTGATGTGGATAAAATTATTTTCAACATGAGCCAACTTTCGAGAAAATCGCGTATGAGTTACGTTCACCAAGCGCAAAAAACAAATCATCGGAGACACATAATGAGAAAAGTAAGATCATTTTTAGGTATTAAACTCAGTGGTGCATTAAAATGAGATTAATGCGGTACTTTTTTTTTTTACAGAAGCAACGAACTATTCCGCTCGTTAGTGAAGATGATATGCCGGATACTTTGCAGGTCACGGTAATCAACCAGCCGGTACATGAAGATCATCATCAGCCAGTAATTCGCCTTGAAAAAAAAGTAAGTAACTACCGTATGTTTTTATATTTACATCTCGAGCGTTCAGTATGTGATTTTGAACAATGATTTTTCATTAGGTCGTAACTGATACGTATTAATAAATTAATAATGAATAATGAATTGAAATTCTTTTTTTAGGATCAAAAGGTCGTGCAAGACATGTCGTTGGAAGATATTTCCAGCACCGACGAGGAAGACGTCTGTGAGATGGGAGATACAAATGATCAAATTGAGCAAACGGATGAAGCCGTAAGTGACGGCTCAGCCAGTGCTTCAGAGGCCGAAGAGAATCCGGAGTTTGAACCATTTAATGATTATGGGCAGGAAACGAAGGAAGAATTAACCGGAAGCGATAATACCACGGTAATACACATATATATCTCATACCTTAAATAGCATACTTAACCGTTCTCGCGTCAGATTGAAATCTAGCTTTTTTTTAAATTAAAGCTGCACTGCCGTGTGCAGCATAAATATCGCATTGCGTTTTCCTACGAGCTTGTCCCATTCGCTCTAACTCAAATTATGTTTTCGAATCAAAGTCAGAAAGATGCATAACGTTATCGTGGGATATTGAGCTGTGAAACAAGATGGAAAAATATCTAATTCACATTAATTGGTCCTGTGACTGAGAAAAATACGACTTGTACTAAAAACGCAATGGGACAATTCTAGAGCAACATGTCTAAAGGATCTATCTGACTTTTGTAAACAAACACGTTTCTGTCGAGATAGACCCTTTCTTCATCCTCCCATGCACTTCAACACCACTATCAGAACGAGCCAACTACAAGCTATCTGCTAAGGGTATTGATGTGCGTGGGAGGATGACGAAAGGGTCTATCTCGACAGAAACGTTTGTATCCTTTAGACATGTTGCTCTAGCATTATGCTGCACACGGCAGTGCAGCAGGTTTTAATTTTTCGGTATACAGTAGACGTTCGATAAGTGCAACATGTTTACGTTTCAGTTACCGAATGTTAACCGATAACTGCAACAACTGACAGACGTCAAAGAGCTGAAAGAATGTAGATTTAATGAATCTAAACAATCTATTTTATCGAATTACTTTTCCACTTTCATTGCAGGAGTTCATGTCTGATTCGGAACTACTCCATCCCAGTTTGAAATTGACTAAAGCGGAAGTTATGTTCATTTTAATGAACGTGTTTCTTCGTCACAATCTGAGTAACGTCGCAATTTGTGACATTCTTCAGATTATAAATTTGATTGTGGGATTCAAATCCCTTCCTGATACGTATTCAGAGTTCAGCAAATTTTTTTCGAAAAGCAATTACACGAGGCATCACGTATGCGAGAAATGTGATTTCTACATTGGAGAAACGTTGCAGAGCTGTGTGAATTGTAAGAGTAACAGTACATTTTTTTCGTAACCTTCGATTTCAAATCGAATTTACGAGATATTCTCGTCCGGAACTGGCATGCGATCGTGCAACACCAAGCAGCATCCAAGTTATCACAACATGTTACAGATTTACTAAACGCTGGAGTAGCTCAATCCAAAAGTATAAAAAAACTCAATAACTCTTACACTGAATACGGACGGCGTGAGCATCTTCAATTCAAATACAAAAAAATCGTTATGGCCCTTGATTATCTGCATTAACGATTTACCACCAAACATTCGTTTCCTAAGGAAAAATATTATAATTGCTGGTTTATGGTTACAAAATGGTGAACCGAATCTTGATGTATTTTTAAAGCCATTAAGCGAAATGCTCAAACGAGTGTATCATAATGGCTTAAATCTAGGTTCAGTTCTAATAGACAGAGTTTACATGGTTGCCTGTTGTGTCGACACAAAAGCAAGGTGCAAAGTGCAGAATTTTAAACAGTTCAACGGCTATGATGCTTGCAGCTTCTGTTCCCACCCTGGAGACGAGGTCAACAAGCAAATACGTTATGGTTACAAAGACAATATTTCGAAACGGAACCTGGCAGATACGCTTCGTGCTATGGCCGTTAGCAACTCTCGTGGTGTCGCTGTTAATGGGGTGAAGGGAATATCGCCTTTAATAAGAATACCTGAGTTCGATGTAATACGCAACTGCCCGGTTGACTATATGCATTGTATATTACTAGGAGTGTGTCGCCAACTATGCCGCATATGGTTTGAGGCTCCTAGCAGTCCCAGTTATATAAAAGATAAAATGAGCTCTATCGATAACGTATTAACTACTATGGGTCCATTCGTTGAATCCTCGCGAAACGCTAGAAAAATAACAGATAGGCATTTATGGAAAGCAAACGAATGACTCCAATGGCTGCTCCATTTTAGTCCAGTCTGCCTTAAACAATTTTTGCCACAAGTATATTACGATCATTACTACCTCTTAGTTTCGTCTATTACGTTGCTGCTTCAGGAAGAAATATGTGCAGAAGTATTTGAAAACTGTGCAGCAATGCTACAGAAATTTGTCAAACAGTTTGAGCAGCTCTATGGAATTAAGGAAATGACTTATAACGTCCACCTTGTAACACATTTAGTGGACTGTTGCAGAGATTACGGACCACTGTGGACATTTTCGCTTTTTGTGTTTGAAGACATTAATGGAGTTTTGAAGAAATTTGTTGTAGGGCCAAAAGAGCCAATCATTCAGATTACAAATAGATGCATCATGACACACACAAAAAACAATGCAGAGGTTAGCTTTATGAAATCAAATGTAAAATCTTTTTGGGACAAATTGAATCGATCACAATTGAATACTTCAAATAAAATTCCAGAATTTTATTATTTAGATACACATATTTTGAACAAGTATAGTGATAATCGTAGGTTTGAAAAAGTATTGTCTTTTACATATAGTGGATATACTTTCAAACCGAAACTAGAGATAGATTTTTATTGCAAGCATAAATAAAGACAGCATAATGACTGTTATTTTTCTTTGGACGACGCATCAGGAGATTTATATGGAGAAATTTTGAGTATTCTAAAAGACACATTTGGTACCTACTTCTTATGCAAAATCATCATTACAGAAAAGATAAACGATCATCACCGAAAAGCACATTTTTTACCAGAAATGTCATTAGTTAGAGTGAATAATACCTTGAAAAAACATATCAAAATTAAAATAGATGACACGTATTACCTCAGTAAAATTCAATATAAACTACACATAGATTAAAGGATTAACTACGATTAACAGAACTGTTTGTAACAAATTATATGTAAAAATCAATAAAGTAAACCATTTTACCAACCACTTTATTTCTCGACCCCTGTACGTAGCTGAGCAGAAACGTCAAATCAAATGGAGCTCGCCGTGCAAAATTTACCGAGAGAAATGGTCGAGAAAAAAACGTGCACTGCACTGAAATTCTTTGAGCGATTTGTGTTCAGGTCCATACTTAGCAAAAGCGTGACGTAATTTATGGACACTGTGGTCAAAATGGGCTGCACAATATTTCACAGGCTGAGAAAACCAATATCATCACAGTAAATCGCCTCGTTAGCTGTTTCAGTATGCTGATTTTGTATTACTTAATTTAATATGAAGTAAAGCCGTTCGTTTAATATAACAAATCCTCTAAAGATCTTGTAACCCAATGACTCTTTGATATATTGTACAGCTGCGTTACTTATAGTGCATAATCTACGTCGAAAAAAAATGTAAACTTTAAACAAATATACTGCAATGTTATACCATGATGTTACTGTGAATCATGTACTTGGGCTGTCATCTAATACTGTTCTGAGTTTTTGTGGTCATATCATAGAACAGTGTTTGCACATTGTCATATATTGTTACAGCAAGTGGTTGAGTTCTTAAATTGTTCCGAATGGTTTTTGATTCTAGAATTCGTATCTTCAAATGTTAATACAAATATATCTGTAATTGTAACTCCTAGCGAAATAAGAACTTTATTGTTCGGAACACATATCAGATTGTTTTTAACTATGCGGGAAACCCACCTGGAAATCACCCGACCATCAAACAGAAAACCAAATCGACCACCTTATAATCGACGGTAAATTCTTCTCGCATATAATAAATGTCCGCACATATCGCAGTGCGAATATAGATTCGGATCACTACCTAGTCGCTGTATGCATGCGCTCAAATCTTTCGACAGTTATCACCACGCGTCGAAGTCGAACGCCGCGGCTCAACATCGAGCAGCTGCGTAACGTAGAAGTGGCTCAAAACTACGCGCAGCAGTTAGCAGTGGCCCTACCAACTCAACGGAAGAGCAGCTTGGCGCAGCTACACTTGAAGATGGCTGGAGGGACATCCGATTCGCCATAGGTAGTACCTCGGCTACAGCACTAGGCTTCGCGACTCCGAATCACAGAAACGACTGGTACGACGGCGAATGTGAACAGTTGAAAAATGAGAAGAATGCAGCATGGGCGAGAATGCTGCAACACCGTACGAGAGCGACTGAGGCACGTTACAAACAGGCGCGGAACAGGCAGAACTCAGTCTTCCGGATGAAGAAGCGCCAACAGGAAGAACGAGATCGCGAAGCGATGGAAGAGCTGTACCGCGCTAGGGACACACGAAACGGCTGACATGTGCCGAGATAATCACGGGAATATTCTCACGAGCGAGCGTGAGGTGGTCGAGGGATGGCCGCAGCATTACGATGAGCACCTCAATGGCGACGTTGCAAGTACCGAAGGTGGCGTGGTAACAGATCTAGGAGTATGTGCACAGGACGAAAGACTTCCGGCTCCTGACGTCCAAAAGATTGAGGAGGAGGTTGACCGGTTGAAAAACAACAAAGCCGCTGGAGCAGATCAACTACCAAGCAAGCTTCTAAAATACGGTGGAGAAGCACTGGTAAGAGCACTGCACTCGGTCATTACCAAGATTTGGGAGGAGGAAGTATTACTGGATGAATGGATGGAATGTAACATGTGCTGCCTACAAGATACTCTCTCAAATTTTATGCCGCTGACTATCACCGATTGCAAGAGAGTTCGTGGGGCAATATCAGGATGGATTCATGGGTGGACGCGCTACAACGGACCAGATGTTCGCCATCCACCAGGTGTTGCAGAAATGCCGCGAATACAACGTGCCCACACATTACTTGTTCATCGATTTCAAATCGGCGTATGATACAATCGATCAAGAACAGCTATGGCAGATTATGCATGAATATGATTTATAAGGCGACGATGGATCGAGTGATGTGCGTAGTTCGAGTATATTCGAGTAAATTAAAGACGATGGCGAAAACGTATATCCGATTAAAGAGTGAAGTCAGTTGAATCGGATTAGTCATTAATGTGTCGAAGACAAAGTACATGATGGCTTAGGGCTTTAGGGAGGAATTACCGCGCCCGCCACTCCGAATTTCCATCGATGGTGATGAAATCGGGGCGGTTGCGGTTGAAGATTTCGTGTACTTGGGCTCACTAGTGACCACCGATAACGCCACCAGCAAAGAAATTCAGAGACGCATTGTGGCAGGAAATCGAGTTTACTTTGGACTCCGCAAAACTCTATTATCGAATAAATTTCGCCGTCACACAGAGTTAACTATCTACAAAACGCTGAGGATCAACGCGCCCTTGGAGCTTTCGAACGGTAGGTGTTGCGTACAATCTACAGCGGAATGAAGATGGAAGACGGGACTTGGAGAAGTCGAATGTACCACGAGCTGCATCAGCTTTTGAGAGAACCAGCCATTGTCTACACCGCGAAAATCGGGAGGCTACGGTTGGCGGGTCTCGTCATCAGGATGTCGGATAGCAACCCGATTAAAATAGTTCTCGAGAGCCATCCGACGGATACAAGAAGAAGTGGTGCGCAGTGAGCTAGGCGCGTCGATCAAGTGGAGGACGATTTGCGGACCTTTCGCAGAGTGCAGCACTGGAGACGCACATCCACGGACTAAGGACACTCAGGCCTAAGTCTGACCGGTAAGCATGCCTTACTTCTGTGTTTCCTCGCCTTTGGCGTTTTCAAGTCTGGTGGTGATTAGGGTTTATTGCAGTTGTTCTTTTTTATGCAGTGATTGTAAAGAGCCTTGCTTAGTTTGGGTAGTGGCTAACCTCAGATCAATCTAAAGCATAAAAGAACAGCAACGATCAATCTTTGCAGACTTATACAAATTTGTACAGCCCAAGTGGTTTAAGCCCAAGAACCTTATTTTCGTATAGATAATTCCTATCTAGAAAACCTTGTGAACACGATGTTTGCTATTTCTAGCAAAATGGAATGGTAAACTCGCGTGTCATGCCTCGAGCATGTGTGCTTGTCAACAACACATTCTTTGCTACACTCATACTGAACTAACAACCAGAGATTTTTGTTCTATCACAATCGATGTGTCTGATGGAAACCTCAACAGGAAATACGTTTATTGTTCGGTTTATTTACCGCATGATGAACCATCCCCTACGTATGTTTTCAAGCAAGTCATCGCATACTACACTTCAAAAGGCAATATTGGCAGTAAAGCTAATGCTTACCATATCATCTGTGGCAGCTCAGATATCAACTTGAGAGGCTTCAGTTTGAATACTTAAGAAGTACAGATTTCGGATTACTTAACGTAGGCAACCACCCAACCTTCAATGTATCAGCTAGAGAGGAATTGTTAGACATAACGCGGCTCCGGTCGAAAGTGACAGTCCGCCAGACTCTAATTATAGGGACTCTAGCTGACCATTTGGCATGTGTCAGATTTCGAATCTTTATCTGACCATCGCTACATATTTTTTGAACATGTGAACTACTCCCCCCCCCCCCCCCCTCCAACCAACTGGGATCTCTTCACCGATTAAGTTGCAGCCAAATTTCATGGATACTCACCATCCATTGACACTCTAAGTGATTTAGATGATGTCGTTGATACTACAACGGCCTTCATCATGGAAGCTTTTGAAGAAGTTTGCCCTCGGCGGTCTGTGAAGATCACAAGAGGAGCCCCTTGGTGGAACTCTGATCTAGTGAAGCTCAGGAAACAATTTAGAAAGAGTTGGAACAGACGACGTTAGGCTGGCTCGGAGGCTTTCAGATCGGCTCGCAAGGCCTATAGGAAAGCTCTACGGTCTGCTGAACGATCCGGCTGGAAAAACCTTTATACAAATGTTTCCAGTTTGAGTGAAGTCAGTCGGTTAAATAAAATCCTTGCAAAATCTAAGGATTTCCGAGTGAACGAACTTCGTTTGCCAAATGGCGATCGCACTTTCTCTGATGAGGATGTTCTGGAATGCTTATTCAGCACACACTTCCCTGGATGTGTGGATATTACATCTTCGGATGAACCTGATGTCTTTTCTTGTAGTTACGATTCCCTGGCTTCGGCTCGGAGTATTGTAACTATAGAATCGATTGAGTGGGCACTTAATAGCTTTGCTCCTTTCAAATCTCCTGGAGCAGATGGGATTAATCCAATTTTGTTTCAGAAGGGATTTGATCATTTCAAACATGTTTTGAAAAAAAAAAATACTTGTTTGCAGTTTTGCTACAGGGTATATTCCCAAATCCTGGCGGGATATTACTGTGAAGTTTATTCCGAAAGTGGGTCGTGCGTCGTATGAAGAAGCAAAGAGTTTCAGACCTATCAGTTTGACCTCCTTTCTTCTGAAACGCTTAGAACGCATTGTGGATCATCACATCCGTGATGTTCATCTGGCCAATGTGCCTCTTCATGTGAACCATCATGCGTACCAATCTGGAAAGTCCACTATGACTCTCTTACACAAAGTTGTTTGCGATATCGAGAAGATATTCGCTCAAAAGCACTCCTGCTTGGGTGTTTTCTTAGATATCGAGGGTGCCTTTGACAACGTGCCTTTCGATGCCATATTGGAAGCCGCACGGAGTCATGGTATATCTCCAATGATTTCCAATTGGATTCACCAAATGCTCAAAAACCGACATCTCTTGTCGATATTGCCTCAAGCGGCGATTAGGAAATTGAGGGTTTGTGGATGCCCCCAAGGAGGAGTCTTGTACCCACTTTTGTGGAATCTCGTGGCAGCTACGCTATTGAGGGTACTCAATAACAGCGGTTTTCCTATTTATGGTCTTGCAGAAGACTACCTAATATTGTTAGTCTGTATGTGTATCAGCACCCTTTTTGACCTGATGCAAAGCGCTCTTCAGGTAGTTGAGGAGTGTCGCCAATATGGCCATTCGGTAAATCCGAGTGAAACATCTATTGTTTTTTTTTCACGGAAAGGCGAAACCGTAATGGCGTTCGACCTTTGCATTTCTTTGACTCTGAAATTAATGTGACTGAACAGGTCTTCTTCTTCTTCTTCTTGGCGTAACGTCCTCACTGGGACAAAGCCTGCTTCTCAGCTTAGTGTTCAATGAGCACTTCCACAGTTTTTTAAACTGAGAGCTTCCTCTGCCAATGATGATTTTGCATGTGTATATCGTGTGGCAGGCACGAAGATACTCTATGCCCAAGGAAGTCAAGGAAATTTCCTTTACGAAAAGATCCTGGACCGACCGGGAATCGAACCCGTCACCCTCAGCATGGTCATGCTGAATACCCGTGCGTTTACCGCCTCGGCTATATGGGCCCTGACTGAACAGGTAAAGTACTTAAAATAAAGTAAAGTAAAGTAATTAAAGTCTCTTAAACAAAGACAAATCAATCAATCAACTTAGGAGACACTCTTGATACCAAGCTTTCCTGGAGTTTAGAATAAAGAAAGCTTGTATGGCCTTCAGAACCCAAATATATCAAATGGATTTACATTTGTGTTCAGCCAATATTGGCAAATGGATCTCTTGTGTGGTGGCAAAATGGCAAAGTGAGAACAATCCAAACGAAATTAGGCCAGGAATATTGGTCGTTTTTTCCGGAATAAAAAAAAAAATGAAGAGAAATCGATCATTGTAGATACCCCTGTATAATATTAAACGCGATAAATGGTTGATGAGGGAGTTCATAATGTAGCATTACATGACTTTATTGGCCCTGGTCCAGCTATTTTTTTTATCTAGTTCATTTATTTGAGGCTCAATCGCGTATAACGCTTTACGGAGCCGAATATCTCTTTTTGCACTTAATAATATACTATGTACAAGATAATAACTTTTCAATCATGTTTGTTAGAAGGTCACATTTTGAAGGATGGACAGGGTGAGGACTGGACCAAAGGTTTTACTGCAGCTCATCCGGGGGCTAATCGCATTTTTCTAGCGTGTTCGGTGCCTTATGGTGTTGGTACCAGCTTGTTGAAGGGCTTGGTCTTCCGGATGGCCAGGAGCAGCTCGGTAACACGAAGAGAACAAAACAGAGACAAAAAAACTGGAGAAAAAAACACAAGCGAATTTAACTTTTATACCAGCAGAGCGAAGAACAACACGAGGAGGACAAAACAGAGAAAAAAAACTGGAGAAGAGAACACAAGCGAATTAAACTTATATACCAGATGAGCGGAGAAATTCATAAATGGATTGCATATAGGGGAGATCGCGGGTTCCCAACACATCTCTAACTGGAACAAAGGGTTATCTACCTCGGGCCTCAAGGGTATCCAATAGTAGCGCTCTGGAGGCGTCATTATCCGGACATTGCCAAACTACGTGGTCGATGTCATCATAACCGGAACCGCACTTAGTGCAAAGATTGTCGAGCGCAAGATTTATTCTATGCAAATGCACGCCTAGCGAGTAATGGTTGGACATAAGTCTTGACATCACGCGTATGAAGTCTCCACCTAGGAATAATAGAATGTAACCACCGTCCCAGTTGGCCATCTCGCCAATCATGTTGTAAACTTTGAAGAGAACTCTGACGAACTAAATGGAAAAATTCATCGTGTGAAATTCTTCTATCATAGATCTTACCTTCCTGTGCGCCCACCTTTGCAAGAGAGTCCGCCTTCTCATTGCCATACATTGAGCAATGTGAGGGGACCCATACAAAGGTAATCTTGTATGATCTTTCGACCAGTACATACATCTGCTCTCTTATTTTTGTAAATTTTTGTTTAACTTTTATCTTTTCACATCCGATGAACGGGTGACAGTTGGACATGAAGGACCTGGTTAACCCTCGAGTGATCGCGTTTTAGTTACCACCGCCAGCACCACCTTATGCTGAGTATAAAAAGCGTGTTAACGCGTTGTTCAAAATACAACATCGCGATCACTCGAGGGTTAAGCAACTACACTGGAACCTCTTTTTATGCATATGGCTGGGACTGCATAAATTAAAAATGTGCAAAAAAGAGGGAAATTGATGCATAAATTAAGTTGGGGCTTTAATTTGCGAATCTAGTTCGCGAGAACAGGTCTTGCTCCGGGGCAGTTGAGGTGGGGCTAAGGGGGTTTCCAGAAAGTTCCCAGAGAGCCCAAAAAGGGGGTTCCAAGGGGCTTCAGGGGCGTTATAAGGGGTTGTTTCGGGGGATTTGAGGAGCTTTTTAAGGGTGTTCTGTCAAGATTTTTTTGGTGTATTTATGGGATTACGGGAAATTCTGGAGTATTTCAATAGTATTAAGTGGGTTTCAAGCGGCGTTCCAGGGGGCTTAAAGGGCAATTTAAGGGATTTCAGGAGCCTTTAAAGGGCGTTCAAGAGGTTTGAGGGGCGTTTTAAGGTATTCCAGAGTCTGCTCTGTAACTTCCTGAAATGCCTCAAAAATCCCCCTTAAAACCCCCGGGGCCCAATGTAACGCACCTTAGAGGCTTCGAAACCCCTGGGAATTCCTCCATAACGCTTCCGTAACGCCTCTGATTCCCACGAAACTGCTCTGAAACGTTTTGAAATTCCTCCAAAACCCCCTTAAACCCCCTCGGACCCCATGTAACGTACCTGAGATGCTTGCTCTGAATCCACACCGAAGGACGTTTCAGAGCGTCCTGAAATGCCTAAAAAATTCCCCTTAGCCAACCTCGAGCCCCATGTAACGCACCTGAGGGGCTCCAAACCCCCCGAAAACTCCTCCGTAACGCTTTCGTAACGCCTCTTAATCCCGCAGAAAATGGTCTGAAACATCCTGAAATGCCTCCAGTATCCCCCTTAAACCTCCTCGGACCCCATGTAACGCACCTGAGGAGCTCCGAACCCCACACGGAGACAAATTTCATTCGTTTGAAACAAAAATATTCATGTTTATTCGATAAATTGATGAAATGTTTAAAACTAAAATTTTAATTTTTAAAACTAACTCAATTACACATTTATTGCGACAATACCCATTGAGGAGCCCCCCGTTCCGCCGTCGAGAACATAAACAAAACTCACAAGTTCCAGCTGCAACATCAAACAAAATTTCCTCCTGCAAAAAAGGCAAGGTTCACCGAAAGCCTTCACGAAATCCCGTTGTTTTCGGGAGCGTATGTTATTTAATACATGTATACATGATGCTGGCATTGAAAGTACAACACGGGAGGTCGATTTTTCCAGCGAAGGAAATGACTTTATAAGTTCAATGGGAAAACAAATATTTCCGTAGGGCCGACCTACCACAAAAAAAAACAAAAATATTTACATTTATTTCTAACATAATCTGTCAGAAGATGCATTTTTGTTTCAAACATGGATTGCATTAGCTTCAAATGTGACGTTCGATTTGCTCCAAACAGTTTTATTTTTGTGGCCAGAACAAATTGACAATTTATTTGAATTTGCCTCAAATATTTTTGATTTTAACATAGATTTTTCTGCGTGCAAGAAATCTCCTCGTAACGCTTAAGTAACGCCTCTGCATCCCTCCTAAAATGCTCTGAAACGTCTTGAAATACCTCCAAAATCCCCCTCAAACCCCGTCGGACCCCATGTAACGCACCTGAGAGGCCCCAAACCCTCCGAAAACTCCTCCGTAACGCTGCCGTAATGCCTCTGAATCACGCCGAAAATGGTTTGAAATATTCTGAATTGCCTCAAAAAAAGTCCTCCCAAACCAAAACCCCTAAAAACGCCTCCGTAACGCCTCTGAAACCACCCTAAAATGCTCTGAGACTTCCTGAAGTGACTCATAAACCCACATAAGACCCACTCGGACCCCATGTAACGCACATGAGACCTTCGGAAACACCCAAAAACGAAGCTTTAACCTTCCTTTGCTCTCCTCTGTAAACACCCCTTGGCCGCCGTTGCAATAGTTCCGTCATATTATTAAATATTCTTATCCACAATATTGGTTCTGGTAGCTTTTCCTCTTTTTATGCAGGGCATAAAAAAGGTGCATAAAATAACATGCATAAAAAGAGGTTTTAGTGTATTTCATTTCAAGAGATCGAAACATATAATCAATGAACGCTGTATCACAATTGGGTTCTTTAGGGGTATCCAGATTATTGCATAATCGGAATCTCCGTCCAAAAATTAGTCGAAATCTAAAATTTCATCATTTTTGGTGACCGGGAACTATTTTTAAAATGCATTTAAAGTTTGTGTGGAGAAAATTTTTTGGTCGGGGAGAACTGTCACTTTATCGATTGAACTGTCATTCTATCCACGGAAATTAAAACTGTTTTGTTTATTTAACCATCAAAACAAAGGAATTGGACATAATAAAATCATCTAATACTCAGAAAAATGAGCTCTTTCGATTAGGCTAAAGAAAATGGCAATATTTAATTCACTAAACAACTCAATTTCGCAGCCACTGTGCACATTTCTCTAAGCGTGTAGCCCGTGTAGGCTTGTTGAACATCGTTCGCTTTTAATGAGCAATCGCTGAGCTAAATATGATTTTTCGATTTTACTTTTTATGTGAATTCCAGCTATTAGTGGACTGTATTCGGAAGTCGTAAATGTTAGTTTGTTTTCAGCTATAAAAAACATTCAACTGCAAGGGGAGACGGGGAGACTATACAAACTGACAAACCACTCTTTGGTACACCATTCACCAATCGAACCCTTTCTTACACTCCGTTGATATGATCTACGCACCGGTCGATTTCAGCCGCAAACCCCTCAAAGCAAATGAGCTCAACAATCAGTAGGTAAATGTGCTTTAATCCACCACAACCATGTTTGCGTGTGAGTTTTATACCGCATTCAGTTAACAGTGATATTCTGTGGTCACAATAATTGTATGTCGTGTCGTGTTTCCATGCGTTGGAGCGACCGACAGTTTGTGTGTACCCAACCTCATGATGACCGTGAAACTCATCCAAAACATTCAAACACATTTAAGCTGATAGTCTAGTTCTATTTACATTGTAGTGTAGCGTGATGCTTTTTAGTTCAGTAGACGTTAAAAGAACATGTTTACGTTTCACATTAACGAATGGAAATTTAAAACTGGTAATCGAAGTACGAACGAAAGAATATACGATGAAAAAGTCTAGAATCTCTAGTTTTCCGACTAACATTCCTTTCCTTTCCCAATAACCGTTTGGACGTAGTCGATGCCATTATAGACCTTTCTGAAACTGGGAGCCCTCGAATTATGTTCATTCAGAATGGTTAACTAGTCCCAAGCATTCATAAGTTCTCTAGGAAATTTCAATTGGTCTGCCAAAAGCGGTGTGAAAACTATAAATTACTTGCAGGGGATGCCCAAAATGTTTGGGATAGGCAACTTTTTTTTCTCTCACAAAAAAGTTCAACATACTATAACTTTTTATAGAGTGCATCAAAAAACCTCAAATTTTGACTGTTTGCCAACCTATTATAGACTGTTTCAGAAATTATAAATACACTAACGATTAACTGCCATTTCAATTTGAGCACAATATCCAAAAAAGTTTCTTCTAGCTATTATAGTAAACATGCTAACGAAGCAAATAATACCAATTTTGTTGATGTTTCTTTTAAAAGTTAAAAAATAGGTCTCTGTAAACTGGATGATTAAAATTTGAAGTTGCACAAAATGGTCAAAAAATGTAGCATAGTAGAAAAGAAAAAAGTCACACAGATAAAATATCTAGTTTCTAAACACAATTAAAATTGCTGTATCGATAATAAAAGATATTTCTCGATTGGTAAGAGTAATTTTTGCTGGAATATTTTATCAAGAACCACCATTACGGGCTTTCCCAATACAAAATGTTTTATTTCGAATTTCTCAACAACACCAGTAGCAACAAACGTTAAGCAAACGAATGTTTTAATTACTGTTTGCTGCATTTATTTTTATGGTATGCCAAGCTTTGCCATCTGAAGGATCGAATGAGCTGAAAAAAAAGTTTGTTTAGATTAACTGCGTTCAGGAAAGCTAAGAAACTGTGTGTTAGTTCTTATGTTCCGTAGAAAACCTTAAAAAATAAGACACTTGATCTGCGAAAAATTTTTGTGGAAATGCCTTTATCGATTTTTCCCAAATTTTGATCAAGGCATTCCTTAGACAACTTGTTGAGAAAGTGAATGTGATAAGAATTTAGATAATTTTTGGTATTTAGTGATGAATAATGTTGAAATTATTTAAAAACGCCTTTGTGCAAATGCAAATTTGAAAAATTATGTTATTTGTTAGAGAACTCGATTGTTCTTTAAAATACCAAGACAATTGAAAGGAAATATAAAAATATGGAGTACAATATGCTATACTCTGAAAGAAGTTGGTAAAAATCAGTAGAACAGTTCATTTAATTTAATAAACAAAGTGTATTTATAATTTCTGAAACAGTCTATATATGTGCCTCATTGGTACAAATTTGGGCTCGATTGATTAATCTTTCGCAAAGTTAGAACCGTTCGGGTAAAACACTATTTTTTAGACAACTCATTTTTGAGCTGTCATATCTCGAAAACCAGTGAACCGAATTGAACGAAATTTTGAACGTACACTAACAATATACAAATGCTTCACAAATAATTAAAACATAGATACTTTTTGAACGTTGAAAAAAGTTATCATGGATTGACACTTTTTGCATTTTTCTCGAAAAAATGATTTTTTTTTACTTCAATGTCCATACATTTTAGTGTTGATATCCAAAGATTTTCCACTTCTGTTCTTAAATTATCTCTAATCAGATATATTAGAGCCTATTTAGATTGAAGGAAGAACATATTTAATAATTGTTGTGTGATATTGTAAATTTGACTTATTTTCCTCTATATGGGTAAAAATTCCAACCCGGTATAACTTAATTCACCGTGAAAAAATATAACATTTTATAACGTCGTATTCAGAATCAATATATTGTTGATAAACGTTCAAAATTTCATTCAATTCGGTTCACTGGTTTCCGAGATATGAAAGCTCAAAAATGAGATGTCTAAAAAATAGTATATTACCCGAACGGTTCTAACTTTGCGAAATATTAATCAATCGAGCCCAAATTTGCACCAATGATGCACATATAGTAGGTTGACAAACAGTCAAAATTTGAGATTTTTTGATGCGCTCTATGAAAAGTTATAGCATGTTGAACTTTTTTTTGAGAGAAAAAAAGTTGCCTATCCCAAACATTTTGGCCATCCACTGTATATGGTCATCTTTGCTCATATTTTTGTCCCCTTTTTTAAAAAAAAAAGATTCAATATTCGCTTTACGTAATATGCATTCCTTATTCCAAAAATAAACCAAAATATTTATTCTGGCGCTTGAACCACAAAACCAAACCACTCCGATATGCAAATGTAAGTTGGTAATCAAATAATCGACTGTTTATATCTTCCCTAGTTTTCCCATGCTGGTTCGACCTAGTAGGTAGGTACCACCAAGAAACTTTGCGTTGCCTTTGCATTTGCATCAATGTGAAGTTTCCACAATACGTATACCAAACCAACGAGCAAAACTTGGAAAAGAGTGTCACCAAACGATTCCCAGAACCTGTTCCCTTTAGCAAGAAACTTTTACTGATGCGGGTCAGGTCTTTCGTGGTTGCACTATGGGAGTCTAGGTGGTAAAAAATCGTAAAATGATATTCCCTCAATTCGAAAATTTATTCGACAATTCGAAGTTCTTCTTCTTCTTCTTCTTCTTCTTCTTCTTCTTCTTCTTCTTCTTCTTCTTCTTCTTTTTATTGGCTCTACGTCCCCACTGGGACTTGGCTTGTCTCGCTTTAACTTAGTGTTCTTTGAACTATTTCTGATACTGATAAAGACTTATGTCCCTTACAGTGTCAGTACGCTCGGGCGGCAGTGTCGAAAACAAAGAGCATGTACGTTCATTTAGGGATGTTCAGGATATTATTCCCACTAGAGGGTCTTGCCCGGGATTTCCTGGCACAAAAATCCCGGGAAATCCCGGGATCTAAAAAATCCCGAATCCCGCGATAAATTTCCCAAATTTCCCGAAAATTAAAAAAAAGCAGCAATAATTTCTTTAATAAAACATATGTCACTCTAAATCATTTCTAACAATGTTTTCATTTTTGCATTCGATTCTACTCTATCTGGCTGGTCCTGATGCCATTTTTTTCTATGGAAATTACTAAAATATGGATTCTGAGTGTTTATTTTAAGCTATCTCAAGTCCATCTAGTATGATCATATTTCTTGCAACATTTCACGTAGCAGAATTTGTTGCGATGAAACATGTTGAACATGTGAAATGTTTTCAGGTGGAACTTCTGCATTTTTTTATATATTTTTTCGGAAATAAATGCTACACTAGGTGATACATATTTTTAAATGTTTCTGAAGTTAACTCCTAAATATAATGCATTGGTGCTTTTTAGTGATCTAGACAAAGGAATGCTTGACACATCTTCAACATAATTTTGGCGAATTTTCGCTCACATATATCTTGACCGAATAATTGCAGAATTTTTGGAGGTATTGGTATTGGTAATTAATTCCTGATAAAAGTTCTCCAGAACTATTTTATGTAATCTATAAGATATTTTTCCAATGGAATTCCTTGAGACATTTTCCCTAAGTTCAGAAAAGTTTCATACGTATTTCTGCAGAGAAACATGTGTAGATTCTCAAGGAGAATCTTCTCTGACTTCTGTGATCTTAGCATGCCCAAAGTTCTGCAG
>NW_026917142.1:0-26371 GCF_035046485.1 Aedes albopictus
TGCCGTTCGTCGCAGTTTTGATCGCAAGTGAATGAATGAATGGCGAATGGTGAAGAATGCTGGTGAGTGATCGAAGTGGCTGCTGTCGTCGCTGATAAGCAAACACACAAACTAAAGCGACAATCGTTCGCTGCGATTAACCATAGAGTAGCAATTATGAATTGTGTTGCCATCTATGCTCATACTCATGCAGTGTTGCCAAATGTGCTCGTTATGTATAAAAACAGAAATCATTTGTTTTTATTTGGTGTTATCTATTTACGAAAGCTTTTGTGTAAATTAGATGTTTACAATAAAAATGACATGTGTGGCAACACTTCCATCTACAACATCGTTGAAATGAATAAAATGACAATTGAAATGCATTTCACAATAGATACATTTTATATTTTAACAATTTATCCTCATCTTTTCCAATAAACCATTTTTTTTAATGCTAACTATCAAACTAACAATAACTGTCAATTATCGGGTCATTTTGTCAGATAGGACCATAAACAAGAAAACACAGACAAACAGACGTAACATTGGAAAAAAAATCAAACGATCTTGGTTTTAACGATCTTTTTAAACCTTTATAGTTGTAGCTTTCACAACCAGAGGTGCGCACATCATTTTTCTAAGCGTTAGACGTTTCACCTAGTGTGAACTAGGCGATGGATTTTCGCGAAATTTTTTCTAGGTGTTACGTCTGTTTGTCTGTGAAGAAAAGGTCAACAACAAGGTCGTTAGAGAAGATGTGTATTGTTTTTATCCTGTTCACACATCTTGCAACACACATGGTGCGCATTTTCAGAATAACCTGTACATTGTCCAACACTTGAAGGTTAGGTTTCATGGTATAATAAAAAAGGTAAACTGGTAACACTGTCACAATTTTTTTAATCCTTTTTATACTCCATATTGTTCAAATCAGCACAAAACGTGATTATATGGCATCGAACAATGTTTTTTTTACGGAATTTATAAACTGCACCTGATTTTATATGATACTTTATATGAAAAAAATGAATATTTTTTCTTAAAAACGCTATATCTCAGGAACGACGCAAATTACTTTGGGGAGTTAAGCTTTTTCGATAGAAAAACGTCTGATAAACACGATGGAATCACAATTTTTAAAATCAAAATATACGTATTTTGAGAAAAATCGATTTTTAGTTTTAAAATTGAAAAATATGATATCTGGCAACACTGTACCAAAAAAATAATATTTTTTCTGGATTCCCTGAACGATTTCCTTTAAAAAAGCCGAAGGTCGAAAATGTGTAGGTGCAATCGTTTCAATGATAAAAATAAAAGAAAGAGAGGATAATTTTCATATCGGCCAAAACGAGGGGTGCTGCAACGGGCCGAGGGGTGATCCGATCGGCACCAAAATTTGGATTTTTTCTTGTTCCATCTAAACAAATGTTTCAGCCAAATTTGGTTCAAATCCGTGATAATCGATTGCAAGCGGTCGGTCACTTGGCGTGGAATGACCCATATGGCATATGATTATCATTTGTCAATTTGAAGAATGTTGCATCCAAAAATAACTAATATTAAAAAAAATCATCGTAATAATAGCTCAATTATTACCCCTATATATTGGATCATCATAACACTTAATGATTCCTTTTTTAAATCCTACGTATCGCATGTATACAACTTTACGTATCTAATCAGAGCAATAATTGTGTTGTACCTCAAAAACTGATAGCGCCGGAACAGAAGTTAATCACGAATCTCGAGTTGTTTACCAAACATATGATTTTTTTTCCTTCCTGTTTTAGGCAACACAAATCCGATGAATCACAGCCTAATCAAATCGCGTAATGCGTAACATTGGGGTGGCTAGGTCTGGGTATATTCAGCAATTTTAGCAATATTTCACAACTGATCGAAATTCAAATTGAAATGATTGAAACTATAACTTGGTGATATAAGTAGCGGAAACTTAACTTTCAATTAACAACTGTTGGAAATGCTCGTACAACACTAAGCTGAGCTATGCTTTGTCCCAATTAGGACGTTACACCAAAAAGAAAAAGAAGAATGGGTTTTATGCAAGTGGATAAATGAGCTAGCTAGACAGTAAATGTCTTCTGTCTTCCATTGTCTATTTATTTCTTAGGGCTGCGTTGTATTAGAAATTTGATTGAAAATAACTCTATGAGTTTTGTAACAGAGTTGTATTCATAAATTCCAGAAGAATGTCCCACACAGATATTGTTTTTTTGGGTTCCTATGAATATTCTTCTACATTTTTTTGACAGCGATAGAGTGTCTTGAGTTTCGCTTGTTAATCACCCAGTAATGGTGAGCTTCAAAAACGCAAGAAACGGTTTATCATCGGTTATTATTGGAATTTTTGCGTTTCCGAAACTCCAAAACCATACATAGTGTTGCTGGAAACCACGATAACGATGAAATCATCATGTCGTGTCGTTTGCAATCTTCAACTTCAGTTTCAGACGCTGCGGTAGTGCGGTGACTGACTAGCAGCGGTCAGCAGCAGCGAGCGCGAAGATAAGACTCTGTTTGCCAACGATTACTTAAGTTATTAGCGCCTTCCCCGCCTGGATGGTGCTGCGCTGTGGCCGTTTTGTCAGAGACGAGTAGCATTGATAGAAGCATTGATAGAAGCATTGATAGAAGCATTGATAGAAGCATGTTAAGAATAAATGAAAAATATGGAATTACAAATTACCATTTGAAGTGTCTGAAAGTCATTTCCAACCTTTTAAAGATATCATGCATTTTTCTTTTACATACTGTCAGATAATCCTGAGTATTAAATGTTCCAAGTGCTTGCCGATAGTTGCCGATCATTCTCGAACATCACAGGCTCCATTTATCCGAGATAGAAATATTCTTCCATAAAGAAAGCTAGACAATAAGTACCCGAACAACTCATAAATCGGAATCAGAATTGACAAATACAAGTATCAGGAGTAAGGCTCATGGTTCCATAAATGTACGTCATGATTCGAGAGTGCAGGCGTCTTGATATCATGCCACATATCATATCACATATCTGATGGATGCACACCTCGTGTACAAGAGGTGGTTCAGAGGTTCAGAGTAGGCTTCGTAGGTCATACCGGTCGAGATCGACCCTTATAGCGATTAAGTGGCCGCGGAGAGGAAGTCCCGGATCCTGTCGTAGCGTCGATCTACTAGGTTGGATCCGAGCCCGCGGTTGGTAAGGGCTCCCCGGCAAGGGTCGGGACAGGTGAGCGTGAGATCCTACTGTCTGTAATCTTAGGGTGCATCTGATAGGGCCTGAAGGGTAGTGATGAGGACCATTCGGGAAACTGGCTAAGCGTCAGCATGCTACCGTGTTGGACTCTCCAAAGCGAGTCATCGATGTTCGTTGTTGCAGGCTACGCAGTTAGCCTTGAGGGTGCGTTGTGCACTAGTCTCTCTCTGAAGCAATGCCTTCTTGGTGGTTCCGCAGAAACGAAGGGTTTGGCGACCATTGGAATGTGTTTTGGAAGATCGAGGAGAGAGTAGTCCTGGATTTTACTATTGTTGTAGAAGACGGCCTTAACCCAACACTACCTAAACCTTCCTGTTAGGGTGTCTGTTGAGTAGATTTCCTCCTTTGGTTTAGAAATGAAAAAAAAAAACACCTCGTGTACTGTCCTCTCCTCTTTTGTTACCTAATCATTTCGCTTTTATAGACTGGCATTATGTTGTACCCAGATCTAGTAGATCTAGTAGGTATGATTGTTTAAATCTACCTAATAGATAGATAAAGGTGCTCATTGAAGTATAGAACACAGACCGAAATCAAAATTATCATAACTTTTATTAGTCGGGAGCTTATTTGGAGAACCAGTTCAAAGTTCAGAATGGAGTCTCAACTATGTACCATGTGCCAACGGGAAGGCATCCCGCTCGAGAACATATCCGCGAAAAACAAGGTGCTCCTGGAGGAGCTTGCTAATATCTTCGGAATGGAACGGAATACCTTCCACGGCCATACATTGTGTACGGACTGCACGAAAATGTGTGGGCTGACGCAAAACGTAGCGATCCGAAAACGTAGGCAAGCCGAAGAGCAGGAGCAGAGGGCCAGCAGCAAACAGGAGAGGAACCCCAGTGGACGACGATCATCATCGGTAGGACAAAGCGAGCCCAAACTGTCGCTGGCAAAGAGGATGCGGTTGGCACAGGAAGCTGATCGTCGCAAGAAGGAGATCCAGTTCGCCAGAAGCAATGAAACAGTGGAAAATCTGTCCCCGGAAGGGGCTGAAAATGTGGCTGGTGGCAGTGGCGAAGGAAGGGTGGGCGATGAGTGATCGGAAAAGATCTCTACCTACCGAGGTAAGATTAAGCGTGTTATGCACTGTGCATTTAGCTTTGATTTACGACTGACTGATTTTTTGAAGAGCATATGTTGCTTTGAGAATGAGTTAACTGCTTTGGCAGGTGATATTTAATGATTATGGTTATAAAAAAAAAAAAACAAATAAATAAAATCTTGAAGGTATAAGCTAGTACAGTGGTATGTTTTTCATTTCTATGGTTCTGTCTAGATCGAAGTAGCGGATACTTGATCTTCAATATCCCCTCTGAATCTACCTACGTCTTAATTAGTCGATCTCTTACGTTCTATCAGTTTCCGGGGTTTTGGCCGGACCTGCTTCGACTGTCGTGGCTTTATGTCAGAATGTCGAACGCGCCCGAAATGTCCTGTGAAGAATAACCATCAGATGGAAATTATTTTACTTCACAGAGGCCTTCTTAACCGTCGACGTCCTCATCTGAATTTCCCCCCTCATTGATCCTTTGACGACTTTTCGCTAATCGCAGAAATCTGCAAGTGCCTAGACTTCCAGATAGTAGAGACTGCATCTCACAAGACACAATGATATTGCCATCGCATTTCATCTCAGCTGCCAAAGCCCCGAAAGAAACATTACGCTTGGGCTATTGGATCTTACAACTTGTCCTTGAAGAACGCATCCTTCTTTCTTCTGCTTGCTGTATCAGCGTCAGCTTCATCTTCTTCTGGATCGTATCTGCAGATCTTGGCATTATGCTCTTCTTGTTACATCGGTGGCATTGTCCCTGGATGACTCATTCCGTTCTCTATTTCAATTCCAAGGCTTCTGTATGCTCCCAACAAACGCTAATTGATCTCCCCTGGTGATGCTTGTGAAAACAGCAATTCTCTTACAGCATCTCTTAGTCAGTCTGTCTTCGTTCATTTCAGGATTTCCAGAGCTGTCAAGTCATCAATAGATTGTAGGATTTCGAAAGAGTAACAAAAAGCTGCGCAACCAAATCTCCTTCTTCGAGTTTTGCTCTAGTTGATTCATGTTCCTTGTTAACTTATCGAACGGCTTCAGGTGGTTTTTCATGAACGAATCTCCCGGCATCTTGAGCTTCGCCAGTTACCAGCTTATGAGTCTTTTCGTTTTCTTGGTACTAGTCTAGTCTACCCATACACAGCCATACAATGCTTGCAGTACATCGAAAATCCATTACAAGCATTAAAGCGGAAAAAGGCTTCCAATATAGCGTTATTATAGCGGGGACATCTCGTACCAACCGCTCAGTTTTATATAGGAAGCCAACTACGTGAAGTATCAGTAGGGGTGACGTTGCTAAAACGGTTAAGGTTGAAGGATTCGTCATTGACATAATTGTCATCATTGAAAATTCAAAAGCAGTTTTCTCGCTCAAAACATGAATGATTACATTGAAAATGTATTCACTGTACTTTATTCTGCATCCGCAATACAGTGAATACATTTTCATTGCGGTATTTTCAGCTTTGAACGAGAAAACTGCTTCCGAATTTTCAATGATGACGATTATGTCAATGACGAATCCTTCAACCTTAATGTCACCCCTTAATCCTTGAAGCTGAGATACAACACAGGTATTTAATCCATGTGACCTGGTTCTTGTGCCAAGGCTTAAGAGGGCTTACACGCCTTTGCTCACTCGAATGTTTTCGTTTCCTTCTCAGGGGTCAACTTCAGCAAATCATCATGAACGATGGATAATTTCAGGGTCACTGCTTTCCTTACAATCTTTTGATATTTCACTAATTCGCTAACGGTTGGCACACTCCTCTTGGCCGACATCAGCAGTTTATCGACTCTAACCTTTCAGTTCATTGACGTTTCTTCACTCATTTTAGACTCGTCGTAAATTGAAGATTTCTTTATGCTCTTGGGTGTTATATATTTTGTAGTGGTTTCAGCTACTTAAGCGCTAGGTAGTCAGCTTTACGTCCGTTGTATGTTAACCAGCAGTATGCGATGTCTTTTGAAGTATCTTCCCATCCTCACCTGAGGTTTCTGCCCTTGGTCAGACAGTAGCTCTGTTCAGGACTTTGATGTCGTCATCTGGGCTGAGTGCCAGATCTTTGCTCTATATTTTCTTGGTTGGTTCGTTTTGTATTAGGCAGAACCATTACCCAAGTAACATAACTAGCTGAATAACAGTTTCTTAAGCTGAAGTTTGCTTAAGAGTAGTTTGTTCCACTCTTGTACAGCGAAAATGTATGTTGGGTAACCTTTATGCATATCAACAGCGCTTCTGGAATCTGTTAAGAACAGTGATTTTTGCAACCTCTTGATAGACTTCACCGCTTTAAAGATACCGAGTGTGACTGTTCCTGAGAACGTTATGGAGGCGTTAGTGTACCGTCAAGGCGCCATTCACCGTGGGGGCTCCATTCACCGTGTGCCTTCGAATATTTTTTCATTATTTCCATATTTTGATTGAATGATATGATAATTTCCCTTCAATTTCACCAATACAACACTAATGTATTGTTACCATGTCAAAACGCTCATTAGAAACATTTAAAAGTATCATTTTGACACTAAAGTGTGTTTACATGAAGCGGGTTTCCGCTCGCTCACTGCATTCATAGTGAAAAAAAACGAAAACTGCGCTAAGGTGATTTAAGCGATAAACTAAATGTAGTTACGTTTTTATTCCACCAAGAAGCAATTAAATTCACATATCAGATATGTATTTTGCATTACCGAAGTAAGTTTAACAAGAAAGTACGATTACTCGTACTTTTTGATTGAAACAAAAAGGCACGGTAAATGGGTATCCTAAAAATCAATGGTCTCCATTCACCGTGCCCCATATTGTCCCATATATCTAGAAAAAATCAAAAATTTGAACATTCGTTTTTCTAATAAAATCTTGCAAGTTATTACTTGAAATGAATTTATACGAAGAAAATTCCCTTGGCTGGGTTGTTTTGATCATTTTTAAACAAAGTAGAATAAAATTTCTCATACACGGTGAATAGGTCCCTACTACCACGGTGAATGGTGACCTACCACGGAATAAGGCGACCCTACTACCCTTTACTAATTGTACTATATCACCAAATCTTGTGAAAAATTTTCTACTTTTGTAGATATTGCTTTAATTTTAACCTATAATGAAGGCAATTAAAAGCGGCACCAACAATGTTTATAAGACTGGTGTCAAATTACAGCCCGTATTTGCGCCGAATCCTCTTAAATCCACGGTGAATGGTGCCTTGACGGTATATCCTCTCTATACCAGATCACTCATGGATTTTTTTTTATTTGTTTAGAGAGACTTTACCGTACTCGGCATTCGTCTTCATGGATTCCTTTTTAGTGAGTACCTCGATTTTTTGATCCATGGGCATTCGTCCTAATTCAACCAGCATGACTATTGGATATAAGGTCCTTTGCGTAGGTTTGTAGTTGCCGCATCCTCGAGAACTGATGCACCGTATTCCATGCGGCTTCGAATCTGTACCTTTCCGTAATTTCCGTTCGTTCCACTACACTTACTCGGCAGCGTTTTATTGGAAGTGCGAACACTATAAACCATAGGTTCCCAAACTTTTCGGGTACGCGACCCCCCTTTGCTAGCAGACGTACTTTTCGCGACCCACCATAGAAATTCCCGCATTTGTTGTCTGTTACAGTAAAATATTTTACTGTCCCTCGCGACCCCCTGGATGAAGGCCGGCGACCCCCCTAGGGGGTCGCGACCCACAGTTTGGGAAACTATGCTATAAACACTATGATTGGAACAGTCGTCTACTGTTCTCCAACGCTCCTCACTGCGTCTTCAAATTAGCAAACCTATCGATTTTTGGTCGAGCTATGTATGCACCCTTGTATACAGCTCAAACGACATCCTTTCCGTTCAGCAAGCATTTATCATTTCTTGAGCGATTCCTTTCCTGAATTCATCACGCATCGAGATAGGCCAATAAATGTGTTGCCATTATTGTACCAATCATCAGGTGCTCGTTTAACTCGTTGCCGGATTTGGTCAAACCACCAGTCACCAGTCAACTCCAAGTCCAACTCATCACGGATATTAAGTTGCCCAATAGGATCAATATGTTTCGTTCGGAGTGTTGTGTATCCGCAGTTTCGTAGAGCGCGAGTTCACGCGTTCAGAAAGATACGCGAACTTTCGTTTACAGCACCAGGATACAACTCCTCTTTGCAGCAGAAATACATATCCTTGATCCTCTATCGTCTAGTTTGAGCCCCCAGTCAGTCTGCATACAAATAACAAATGAGCTTCGAAGCACCGGTCGCAGAATACTTCATTCTTATCGCTTTAATTGCTTTTAGGCGATGGAAGAGTTGTTTGACCTCCAGTAGTTCTGCGGTCCATTGGAACTGTTGAAACCATTGGAACGACTCACTACGGAAAGTAAACTGTTCCATATATTTTGGGCATCCAACGGCCTTCTGGTACGGGACATTCATTGTCCGCTTCGTACCTCCCTGTTCGGGTGTATCTCCTTCGATAGTTTTTCAGCAATTTTCATAGTGATACCAACAGTTCTTACAACTTCGTGATGAACTGCTGCAGCATGGAATCGGTTTGCGTACTGTTCAACCATCTATTTTCCACCAACTATAGGTTTTTGTTCGCTTTTACTATCACAGAGCCAATGTAGATTCTGCTTGGAAGATCTATTTTCCTAATGTAGTCCAGATACGGATGTGTGATGACGAGCTGCTGTTACGCTCTTACTTTGATCTGTTTATACATGTCCTACCGAAGGAAATTAATGCTGATTTGTGCGAACTAAATTCTATGTTTAACCCTTTATAAGGCAGTGGCAACTATATTGTCACCTACTGTTTGTATTTGTTTCTGTTTTATAACAATTTATTTCAAACTTTTTGTTTGTTTACGCAAAATTGGGAATACTAACAACGCCTGGTATTTTTTTGGTACTAAACAAAGCTTTAACAACAATTTAGGAGTCATTTCAGTAACAAATTTTAAAAACGACGTATAATCAATGCTACACCAAATTTGTTACTGATTTGTAGTCTCAAAAATGGCTAAATTTGACCGCGTGAAGAAAATTAGCTCAAACTTATTATAAAATTTTAGATTTGGTAAATATTTTAAGAAATAATCAAATTCTGGGTTGAAAGAAGTTGAACTGCACAGTTTATATCATGGGTTAAGCCCTAATCCACTCTAAAATCTCTTTTCCGGCTTTTTGTCGAAGTCAAAAGAAGAAAAGTACCCTAAACGGGCAGTGGCAAGAATATTGCCACCAGCGCTGGTGGCCTAAACGGGCAGTGGCAACTATATTCCCACCTCAAAAGCTCGTTCTTGGGGTAAACGGGCAGTGGCAACTATATTGCCACCAGCGTTTTTGGCCTAAACGGGCAGTGGCAACTATATTGCCACCTAGATTTTTGAGTTTTTTTTTTCAAACAAAAATTGCTTTGTACATGTAATCATGTATATAATCATTTCCATAATAGTATGCTTTGACAACTCTTCTAGTTTTCTCGGCCTTATAAAGGGTTAAGGAATCTAGGTTCAGGAACATTCGCCGGAGGAATAAGTTGCATCTTTCAGTCGCTTCTTCAACTGTGTTAGCTGTTACTATGAATGCGCATAGTCGTCCACGAACTGAACCAGCTCTACATCTTTCGACGGAAGTTTATGTAGCGATACTATGTATAGGTTGAATAGCAACCGTGAGAGCGGACATCTTTGTGGAAGACCCTCAAAGACATCTACCTCGATCGTGGTGGATGTCGTGAATCTAGGCCAAATTGCTGATAGTATAAATACTATACTGAACTCCGTTTGCATCTTACGACTTTTCAGGTACTCATGCAGCAGTTTTTTTCTAAAATTGTTTCTTTAGCCAGAGTTTTCAACAGTATTTCGATGTTCACTGAAACGTACGCTTTACCGACGAATTTTATTTACGTTTAAAAGTTTGAGAACAATTCCCTTCCAAGCCTGTTTAAGTTACCATGTTTTTTGTTGTTTCAGGATGCGTAGCGTTCCTAGAAAATTCTAGCCAGTGACGATGTATGCGTTCTTGAAGCGTCAGCCTATTAATCCTGTACGCTACGGCTTTCCGGAAAGTCTATACAAGGTTTTTCAGGTCCTTTAGGAACTGGATGCTCTTACTGGAGCGTCTGCAACTCTCTCAGGGTGCCGTTATAGTTACGCGTGAGAGTGGGAGTGCGCGTGTGCGAAGCCGCAAAGAAGAATATCAACAATAGCAAATTCACGAAAATCCTATGGACGCGCACTTTCACTCTCACTTTGAAGCGGCACTATGTCATCGCCGTCAGACTGACATGCCGTACTCGACGATAGGTAGTCTGGTATGTTTATAGACAGCAAACTTGTTTTTCAACAACAAGGTACACTTGCGATGAGTTGAAGAGTGAAGTGTGTATAACTTAAAGCGAGTTTTGTTAACGTGTTGTTAGAAGACCAGCATACTGAGTTAATGGTTATTCAGCTATAGCTGCCCTGCACTGAGGGTGGTTTGAAAATTCATAGCCGGAACGAGTCTGAGTTATTAAGATTAGAGATGGGTGGGTCCTTCTGCTGGCCCCGTTTATACGGATGTTTCAGTTCATCAAGCATTCACACGGGACGCTCAGGCTTTGCTGGAATGCGCTTTAGTAAACTCATCGACGTGAATTATTGAGATGTCATGAGCCAGCAACGATAGGATGCTATTTTCGTGAAGCGGATCTACTATCTTCCAAAATGTTTGCGGCATGGTTTCCCAATTCTGAGAAGAAATATGATGTGCCTCGAACATATGGATGGACTCGCCACATTTTGCATCAGCTTTGAATTCTGCATTTCCGAAGGATAATGTGAATGATGATCTTCCACAATGATTTGTTCTGAACTCCTTGGCACGCCGTACTCGTTGACTGGTACATAATATGATCTGTTTATAGACAGCAAACTTGTTCTTCAACGATAAGGTTGACTTGCAGTGAAACAACTTGTCTGAAGATCAGCTTTTTGTTCAGAGTTAAGCCGAAATATTGAACAACCACACGGGACCATTCCGCAACTGATCTTAATGATGATTTTACATTATGCTACGGAAACGGCTAAGCAGTCTCGAGGAAATCCGACGATACTATTTGATTTTACCCAACGTTTCGACCACTTTTGCGACTTTTTGAGGGGTTCAGGGAGTCGTTTTTACAATCCTCAGCCGAAGCAAGTCTAAGTTATCCAGATCTTCCAGTTGATCAAGTAGTGCGACAGGGAATTCAGGCTTCGCCAGGTGAACGGTATACTTACCTGTAGCACACACCACGGAGATACCGCCACCTAGAGTCAAAAATGTGAAGTTGACACTTTCGTACGTACACTTCCCGAGCTTATATTTTCAGAGAATCATAATTACCACTAAAACTTCCATATCAGGGGGAAAGATTCGAAATTTCTTATTTGGCCTATTACGGGCCACACTGCATTATGTATGTTGTGACAGTGTTTAGCATTACCTGCACCGGCGGACACGACATCCGAGCTGCTGCTGGTGGAGAAGGTTCTAGCTCTAGGACTGGACTGTCCACCATTTGCTGTGCTGGCCTTTATTCCCATCTCTTCTCATATGAATGTTTCGAGGGCTTCCGTTTTCCAAGGCAAGGCTCCCTCGGCCGTCACGCGGACCGCCGTCCTCGTCGTCGGTCGTTTTGCAGAGATAGATCCACACGCGCTGCCTTCGAACCGAATCGGTATAAGCGCAGCAGGGCACAGACTACAAAGAACTTCTTGCACACCACACTGGCACTGGCACTCGAGACCTGTCTTCTCCCGTGCACTGATTTAGCAGGAAATCCCACACTCGTCTCGTCGAAATCGTAGCCTTTTGCACACACACGCGATAGAGCAAAAAAAAAGTTGAAAAATAAAACGAACAAAAAAATAAATCAACTCAGGCTAAGAAAAAAAAACACCACCCGATAAGATTTCGCGACTCTACCGCACGACGACAGAACCACAGGACCGAAAAATCCCACCTCAACCGGATCTACATAATAGCGCCCCGAACCGCAGCAGAACCTGCCCGTACCCCGTTTCGAAATCGACGTATTTTCTCCGCTTCGAGGTGTAGCCACTTTTGTTCTTCCAATAGCCCCAGAAGGTGACTCCTTCTTTGCTGCCTGCTCGGGACCACGGCAGTGGTACGGCTGGAGATTCTTCACCACCCGTAAGGATTCACCGGAAACCGAACCGATTGACCCACGGCGCACTGTGCTTTTCCGTATTTTCCACTATTTTTATATGGTGTCGAATTTGCTAAAAGGGATGAAAAAGGGGCCCACTTTTTGACACACAAAGTAAAGGTACTCTCTCTCTTGCCTTGCACTGTGTGCTGTAGATTAGTACATCATCGTCGAGCACTACTGTTGTCGTCGTCGTCGTCGTCGACGTTCACCAGAACACCTCGCACAAACACCACTCTGCTACGACTGTTCTTTCTTGCTTTAGCTCACACTACACAACACCCGCCCGCTCGGCAGTGTTGTCCGTCGTTGTCATCTCTTCTTTCTGACTTTGTTCTTCTTGCTCGTCACTCTTCAACACTCTTTGGGCTGATTGCTGTTGTTGTTGTTTTTAGTGTGATTTGATCTTCCTAGTGTTTTTTTTCTGGTAGAAGTCTCTCTTTCTCTCTCCCTCTCTCTTGTTTCGAACTGCTGTGTGTGTTTGTTGACGTTCTCTTGTGTACGTTTTCGATTCGCAAACTGGACGATTGTTATTATTTTTACACTGTTCGGTAAAAATTGACAATCTTTGAGCATTGGCTGGTATTTTTAGCACTTTTTGCTATAACTCAGTCAATTCCAAACCAATTGATACGAAATTTTGTACACGGCTAGATACTATACATATGCGGTGAGGGATAGTGGCTCTAAGGAGAACACAACAGAAAATACTACGGAATCCATGAACAACAATGTGATCGAGAGTTGAGAGGCAGAAGAAACGGCGTTGAACCCGTTCGCGTGAGGACTGGCGAGATCGCCACTATGAGGGGCTAGTGTACCCACCAGCGAGCGAGCGGCAGGAGGTTCAACGGGAGGAGCACGAAGCGGCGCCGCACCAATCGAGGAAGCGTAGATGACTGACGCGGGCCTCACGCGGGCGCTGAACCGCAACAGGAGCGGACTACCAATGGGATGTTTGTAGTTTCCGATCTGCTGGACGCGCTGATCGGCTACACGAGCATGCGAACTACCATCAGCAAGGACCTGAAACAGGGCCTGCTGAAGCTTCGCAAATCACTGGCTCTGTTCAAGAAGGAGTATACTTTCCTGATCGAAGAGTGGAATGCGGCAGATGCAAGCAAGCTCCACGCAAACGGACAGATTTCTCTTTGCTGACAACGCGACGATACAGCACGGAACCATGCAGCTCGCCGGAGCCGTAGCGGAGAGGTCAAACCGCCCTACGGCTCGAGCTGCATGGCCGAGACCTGCCAAGGAGACGCGGCCCGAGAAGCGTCCGGCAGAGACGACCAGCGCGAGTATCTAGGCTGCCAAGCCAGTTGCGAAATGCGCAAGGGGCAGGGAAATCAAGTCCCAAGAGGCCAACCCTAAGAGGAAGGTTGGCCAAACGGACCAAGGGAAGGAAACCCTTGGATTATGGTTGGAAAGAAGAAGGTAGTGAGAAAAGTGAAGTCAACCCGCAAACGCGAATGAAGCGACGCGTTGGTCTTCAAACCCGAGGCAGACACGTATCTACGCCGAGGTGCTGAGAGCCATGCGAGTCGAAAATCATCTCTAACCGTTGGGCGCGATATAAATAGCATCCCGAAGAAGGCGACCAAGAAAGGCACCTCCTACAATGTACTAGCTCAATGCGAAAAAGTGCAGATGAGAGTCCTAACGGCGGAGGCGACTCTCCAGTGTAAAAGCCTGGACGGAGATCACCAACGCAGAAGAGCTTGCAGCCACACTTAAACAGCAGTGCGAGGTAGCAGTTCACTTCGTGATTTTCGCATTGTTTTACAACTGAAACTCGACTCTGAGGTTTGCAAGAGTCTGAATTCGTCCAAATGCTTATGAATTCGATGATGTAGGTCGAAAATTTTAGCAGAAAAGCAGAATTATCGGCACACGCACGGGTAACGAAGTTTGTTTTATTGCTCTCATCACCTGACATGCGTTTGTTACGGAGCGCTTTTGTTACCAACATGCACTGCTTAGGACAAAGTATTTGTTTTTCGGCGTGACCCGTTTTTCGTACCCTGGGTATGGGTGCTAGCGGGCATGATGCCCATAGCGCTAGTGGTAGCAGAGGATGAAGAATGCTTCGAGCGACACGACATAAGGGTGCCGATATAGTTACGCGTGAGAGTGAGAGGACGAATATCCTGATTCAGCTAAAAGTAGAGATAATCCGGAACAACCTGTGAACAATATGTGGCCCTGATACTATGCTTGCGATTCTTCCTGATCAGGGATGGCAAAAATACTTTTTTCTCTTTTCCGTTCATCGATACTGACAGTAAAATAAAGACAAAACAACGGCAGCACCAATACCATCAGACGCCGCGCCGACGGCAGTCAAGCAGACGCTTGATGGTTTTCGCTTCCCCACGAAAATATTTATGAGCAGTCATGCTGAGGCGGGTGATTGCGAAAAATGTCAAATATTTTCAACTGCTAATAACTCACTTGTTTTAAAAAATAATTTGAATCGATTTGCACAACTAGCTGGAGCACACTCCTAGCTTTGTGATGCATGTAAAGAAGTTTGTCTAGAAGCGGTTTGAAACGCAGAAACATGCGAAAACGGGAGAGACAGAAATTTTTGTCGTCGTTGTGCTCGAGTACTGGCGCTCTCGCGCTTGGAAACCGTTTCGAGGAAGAAGGCTGCAGGAAAAAAAATGTTATGACATTTATTTTTCGAACAGTTTGAGTTTGGCTGGGCCTATGATGTTCGTGTGGAAAAATGTCAAATGTACAGCCGGTTACCGTATTTTCCAGTACATTTCTCATCCCTGTTCCTGATATTTCATTTACGTGTTTCTATGAATACTCCACGAAACCCTCCAGCGAATCAGTTCAAGAGTTGTACCAGATATTCCTATAAAATTTGTTCCTGGGAGCTGGTTTAGGGATTCCTCCTTTCGTTGTTCATGGGATTCCTCCAGGTTCATCAAAGAGTTGTTCTAGGGATTCCTTCAAGTGTTGTGTCTATTGCAGGATCTATTGGATTATTCCAGCAGCTATAAATTCTGGGATTTCTTTTGAAGAGTTTTTCCTGGGATATCTCTTACAGTTGCTCCTGGAATTCTTTCAGAACTCTTCTTGAGATTAACCCAGTAGTACCTTCTGGAATTCGTCTAGGAGGTTCTAAGATTTCCTCATTGAGTTCCACTTGGATTTCTTCTTGAAATCCTCCTGGAATTCCTTTTTGAGTTCCTCCTGGGATTCTCCAGAATTTCCTCCTGCAGTTTCTCCTGGGATAGATCCTGCGATTCCATTCAGGGATTTCTTAAGGGACCCCTCCTGGAGTTCCTCCTGGGACTCCTCCAAGATTTCCTCCTAGGATTCCACGAGGAATCCCTCCTGGAATTTCTCCAGGTGTTCCTTCTGGGATTTTTCTAGGAGTTCCTCCTGGGATTCCTCCAGGAGTTCCTCCTGGGATTCCTCGGATTCCTCCAGGAGTTCCTCTTGGGATTCCTCCTAGGGTTCCTCCTGGGATTCCTCCTAGAGTTCCTCCTGGAATTCCTCCAGGAGTTCCCCCTGGGACTCCTCCAGGAATTCCTCCTAGGATTCCACCAGGAATACCTCCAGAAATTTCGTATGGAATTCTTCCAGGAAGTCCTGAAATTCCTCCTGAAGTTCCTCATCGAATACCTCCAGGAGTTCTTGCTGGGACTCCTCCAGGTGTTCCTCCAGGGATTTCTTAGGAGCCCTACAGGAGTTCCTCTTGGGATTCCTCCTGAAGTTCCTCCTCGGATTCCTCCAGGAGTTCTTACTGGGAATGTTCTAGAAGTCCTTGCTGGGATTCCTCCTAGGATTTCTCCGGGAGTTCCTGAGGGTCCCCGAAGGGTTATCAGAGCTCCTAAGGGTGGTAATTGGGTTTTTAAATTTAAAAAAATGTATTAATTTTTTGATTTAATACGAAAGAGCACCTTTTTCTGAGACACTATGATTTTTTTCAGATTTTTAGAACTTTATTTTTATACCTAAAATTAATTTCAAAGAGATTTTTCGAAATCACATTTTGACAGCTGGGCAACTGTTTGACAGCTCCGCCCAGTACAAAATGCAACGAGGGGTGATTCGACAAATCGCTCCCATACAAACTTCAAATTGATTTTTAAATAGGTTCCCGGGCACCAAAATTCATGAAAATTTGGATTTCGGCTCAGTTTGGCATGCAGATTTAGAATATGGAATTATCTCAACACCGTTAAAGAAGCCAATTGTCCTCCAAACAGCATCTGGTGATCATAACCCAACGTTTTTGCAACATATAAATGTCTTCGCTTTCAACTGAGCATGGTCCGTAGGTGACTCAAGCTTTTGTGAGCATTTACTCAGGTTTCACAACTTGATTCATATGGATTACGATGTTCGAAAAGTAAATTCTCATCCTTTCAGTTTTATCATACCAACCTGAGCAAATGCTTAAGTAAAAGGTTTGACGCATGCATTTTAGCAAAGTAAAAGCATTTACTCACTTTATTCATATCACTTAAAGGCTCATACTGAGCGTGTCCAAATTTTTGAGAAGAGAGTGGTTCGTTTAGCTATCAGAATGATCCACACGGAGACGAAACTACCTTAAAGTGAGTTCTTTCCTCCCAACTTCGGGATTGCGTTTGTCAAGCCAATTTTGAGTTGATGGAATCGATGTTTATATGTTGGGTAGTTCCCGCTTGCTTCCACGTGATAAAAATACCTAATTTTAACCGAAGTTTCGACTAGATTGTATTCTTCACTCATATATTTTGGAAGACACGGACACCTTTAATGCTTCCAGTGAGCTACTCGCTCTTTCAAGGAAGCACGACACTAGACAACGGACTAACATGCAACGCCTAGTGGCACAGCCGAAAACTTTTCCCGACAGTTGCGGCGGGAATCGAACCCACGCTCCTCAGCACGATGCAACTAAGAGCTTGGTGACACTAGCCGCACGACCACGGAGCCACTCATATTTGAGTACTGTGCAAGAAACTTACTAGAACTGCACTCAGGAAAGTTGCCTCATACCTAATGGCAAATATCCATGTGCCAAACCACATCCAAAGTATATGCAACCAATACCAGTTTACGCAGGCAAATTAGCGCATGAATAGTATGTGCTCTAAATTGTATGAGTTGCTGATGTATGGTGCCTCATCAAAAGTATGAGTCGCACTAATGGAAAACATTTGTTTATCCCCATTGCAAAAATCCATGTCCCGGACACATAGAAGGAATGAAGATTTTTTTCCCAGTGTGCAAAAGTTGGGCTGTTTCTATTTTCACTCTCTGACAACAATAGAAAGAGCGCATGAAAAGGGAGATGAAAAAGAACTCATAAAAAGTACCTAATTTTGAGTTTTTCAGTTTCTTCGTGTAAGATTTGAGAAACGATGTAATAAAAATGGGATCATTCAACAATTTTCAACAATAGGGTAATTCATGTATTTTGGACAGGCTGAAAACAACGTTGGAAAAATCGTCCTCTAGCTTCCTTAGAAAGCAATTGATTATTTTGTAAAGTTACTTATACGCTTATAATATAGTTGTACTTTGCGTCCCTGGTGACAAAAACCTCAACGAAGACATTTTAAACTGAGAAAAACATAATTTCCAATCGCTTGTTAGAATTACATTTTGGACACCGAATATATATTTTGGACACCCTCAGGTATATATAATTTGGACAGGGCAATTATCTCAATGTTTAGCCATGAATTCTGCTAAATCATGGAAGTAGCATAAATTAACAAATATTTTCGTGCAAATAATCAAATGTCTCCGCTTAACATGCATCTGTTTTGATAACTATTACAGTTATTAAGGAAGGATTACAGTTATTAAGGAAATATCGCCAGACCCACAGAATACACCTCCAAGTATGCAATCGCACAGCATCCCCATGTAGTTCGTCAGATGACCAATATATATGTACAGTAGAAAACTTGTAATGTATTTTGGACACCACCTATTTTAAGCGTTCTAGATAAATGTTAAGAGATTGGCTGCCTGATGCTCCTTTATTGAACATATTTCATTGCAATAAGGCTTTTAAATTTCTTACAATTATTAATTCAACGATTTTGAGGTGAATATAGTATGTGACTGTGAAGTGTATGTCGTCTTGCATACCTGTGCATTTGAGGGGTTTTAGTGAAACAATTTACGTTTTCGTTAATTCTAAAGTAAATTCTTAATTGTTTAGCATATTTTCAACGTAGGTCATCAGAATAGGGTCTGTTTGATCCAATAATCGATATTGAGAAGTATCTACTTTTATTAGCTCTCCGGAACAAGACATACATCGTCGTGCATGTCCAAATTATATTTTTTACCCTATCTTTATAAAATAGGAAATTACAAACTTTTGTCGGACAGTGTTGATCTCGTCTTGTTGCGAAAGTTGTTCACGCACACAACTGCAAAAGGGGAGCAGCTCTCAGAGATAACGAGAGAAAGAGAGCGACCATTATTTTTCTCTGACAGCACAGCTGGTTCAAAAGCGAAGGAAAGAGACAATCATACCAAGAGAACGTCGATCTCTCTCGCTGTGTTGTGTTGTGTAGTGGTTTCAGAGGTGACAGAACTTGCTGAAAATGACCACACACAGTGGACTAAACGGAAGTGTAAATATAACCACCTTTCAAACTGCGAAAATTTTCGTCGTAGTCCACCGAAAGATTACACAAGCTTTTTCTTATCACAGCATACAGCTCGTCGGTTCTTAATTACGATGTTTCCATGATTTTCGTTAGCACACAGAGAGAACCACGCAATTCAATCACCTCTTTCGAGAATCCTCCCTTTGGATGGGTGCAGAATGTCAGTCGAAGTTTCTCTGCGATTCGTAAAACGTCAGACGTCAAACAAATTTGCACCACTTTAATCCATCCAAAAGCACATCATCGGGATGACGTCTCTTCTTTTCGATCGACGTTCGATGCAAAAACTAAATTCAATTTGCTGCGAATCACGGAACAGCTACAACACTCTTCGCTTCAAACACTGTTCTTTTCCGCGATGACCCGAAAAGCAGTAGGAAACTACGACGTTCTCGAATCGACCGACCGTCGCCTGTCACCGCCACATCCAACAAAGAAAACGCAACCGCCCCGACGAGCGAGCAAACCTTATCTCCGCAAAAAAAGGACCACCACCGCGCACTTATTGAAAACTCATCTGCTGCTGCTGCAGCTAGCAGTCGTCCTCCATAATCGGAAGGCGAATTTTACCGTTCACGTCTCGCACGACACCACGACACCTCGCTCGCGCAACACTACGAAAGTGCGAATTGGTAGTGCAAAGTTAGTGGCTGCTGCTAAAATTTTCACCCGCACTACTGGTTTCGAAGCTAGCTAGCCAGCTAGCCAGCCAGCAGGTAAATATGGATGGACTGGTTTGGGGGCGATCGAGCACGCACATACACTCCGGCAGCTACCTACACTTGACTCCGCCGCGATGGACACTCTCTTTTCGACTGACTGAGCTGACTTGACTGACCACTTCTGATGAGACGTCAGTGAGAGAGAGAGAGACTACACAAACTGATGTAGCTCTGCTCCTTTAGCAGATGCTATGCTTGCTGTCTTTTTCGCACTTGCATTTGTTCAGCAGGTTGTCCTTTTCAATTAAGATGTCAAAACAGATGTGCTCGAATCGAGCAGCACAAAATATTGACGTAGGACTACATATCTGTTCCACAATTCGCCTTGACGGAGGCTCTCTGAGAGAATTGCGCTTGCGTGAAAACATTTTTTTTTAACATGGGAAAGGATAGGAGCTGCATTTTCAAATGCTTCTAATTCTTTATAGAAATTTTTTCAAGCAAAACGTTCTTAATGTTATCGAATGAGATTTTGATACGCTATATTATAGACATAACATTGTGATTTAAAAACTTTTGTCTAAAACCAGTTATAATGTAGCTAATTGAAAGTATATTGCAAAACATTAACACTTTTTTCAATCTGAAGTCCCTAAAATATTTTAGAAGCATTTGAAAATGCAGCTCCTATCCTTTCCCATGTTAAAAAAAAATGATTTCACGCACAGCGCAATTCTCTCAGAGAGCCTCCGTCAAGGCGAATCTGGTCAGTGTGCCCCGTGTGCCCGCTCAGCATCTACCAGGGCCGGCCACAGGCGTTCTTCATGGACAAGTCGTGGGCGTGTAAGGCCCCGATAGGAGCAAACTTTGCAGGAACTTTGGAACAGAAGGTCAAATCGCCGGAAAGTGCAACTTGGCCGAGGGCGCGACGAACTAGAACCAATGTTGCGTTGGATCTTCCTCGCGAGCATTCATTTTTGCATCTTCGCGATCCATTATTCACAAGCATTCGTTTTTTTCATTTATGCTTCGCGAAGAACTCTCTAGCAAGTCAACGGGAGCAGTGAACGAGGAAGTAAGTTGATCATTTGTGCAGACCACATGCGACTTCCATTCGTTCATGGTTCTCACTCCTTCAATCGTCCTATTCGTTGCGAGTGCATTTTGACAGTTGCGTTGCGGCTAATGTGGTTGGGAAAGACCTGGTTTATTGTGGCATCAGGCATTCAAATTCTACGCCGAAATCCGGATTTTCCGCAATCCTTGGTGACCGCTCCGGCTCCCCCTCTCAGTAGAAGGTGATTTTTTGAATTAAATTAGCCAAGATTGACAAAATCGGCGATAAAATGGCAAAAATATGACCAGTTTTATTTAGCAGGTACCAGGGTACCATGTTAGCTAGAATGCCGTGCAGCGGGTGCCTTTCACGAAGCTGCTCGTGCGAATGGTTTTCTGGTCTTCGCGAAGAGCACGCATGATGCATCGAAGCAATCATGTCTTCGGGCGATGAAGTTTTTTTTTCCAGTCGTAACGAGCGACGACGACGCTTCGTTGATGACGAACAAAGCTCAAGCTTTGGCAAACCTGTTCACTCGCAGTTCACATGTACATGGCGAAGCAATATTCATCACCCTTCGCATGTTTCATCAGTGTTCAGCAACATTGACTAGAACCATTGACGGGCGGGCCTAAATGTCGCAGGCATGCGTGGAGGACGAAATAGTCGACAAAAGTGCAGGTTATACACAGCTGAACATCTGTGGGGCGACACAGTTAAATTACCGACGAATCGACGTGACAGTGGTGTATCAAAAGTGTCCCCCCTAAATTTAACGGTCGACCAGCGAAGCGAGCGAATGCTTCTGTTAAATCAGCGCAGACGCGAACCTTTTCCTATACGAACACACAGGGGTTTGGGGTCGAGCTATCAAATCATCGCGAACCGTTATAGAGGTGGCGGTAGCACAGACAAACAGACGTAACACTCTTCAAAACGGCTTGGCTCATGCGTTTAACGATCAATTCAAATTTCATTTGATTTGCGCGATCGTTCCACCAGATGCGCTAGTGTTCGATCGCTTTGACGTTTGTCAGTGTACACGTTGCTGAACGATGCAAACGAAAATTACCGGCAATTTGTGTAGTAGTGTGCGTGTCAGCAAAACGTCAAATCTAAATCCATCATGGTCGACAGTGTCGCGCGCGGTTCTACCAACAGGTGGCAGTGTGGTCATGAAAATGACACCGGGCAAAAGTTTTTGATGACTTTCTTCTAAGAGTTACGTCTGTTTGTCTGTGGCGGTAGTGTTCGGCTAGTTTTCATTATGGCTTCGGGGACAACAAATTTGAATTTGTTTGTTCTAGCTGTCACGTCGGTTCGTCGGTGGTTAAATCCTTAACCGAGGTGAGGCCGCACAACAGTTTCTGTGGCAGTCTCCATATCGCATCCCGAATGTAGATAGATGCTACACCGAACTGGTAGCACTCGAGATAGCAGATAATATCAGGGACAGACCCGAGGACAAACCTGAGAGAAAGGAGGCAGCTGGCTTCGATTGCGTGCTACTTAATGTCAAGGATGACCTGTCACAAACTGTCACCGCGAACCGAGATGAAAGTCGCACATTGATGGTGTGGAGTGGCCAAATATCCAAAAGATCTTATTAAAATTTCGGTCCGTTTGTTGTAATTATAAAAGATAAAATAAATATTAATGATCAGTTTTCCTCGTTCAGCGCAACGAACCCAATTCTAAATTGAGTTTAAAAAGGGCGAAAGTAACATGATCGATTTCTCTTCATCGACTCTCTCTTCTGACTCTTACGTTCAATATTATGCGTTGCGCGAAAATTTGTACGCGCAAGCGCCCATACATCTCCGCCTGTAAGAAAAATCATTTCGGTTTTTTCGGCGCAGTATTCCTTGGCCAATTCGCGCACTTATTGTAGAAGACACCATAACGATTAAACATACCAGCGGAGATCTATTAGCGATTTTGCACCTTTTTCGCTCTCTATTTTCTTGCAACGGGTAATATGTAGTCCGTTCAAAGTCTAACACCGTACATCAAACCGTTTTTAATTAGATTTTGTTTTAGATTTCATAGAGGCATTTTAAAAACTTCCCCTGGGATAGGATTTTTTCAAAACACCATCGTTCTTCTTCTTCTTCTTCTTCTTCTTCATGCAACAACAAATCACCAATATGCAAATCATTTTTGATCAATAATATATTTTGAGACCATTCTGCGGTCCCCAAAGTTGTAAAGTAAAAAGAAGTAAGAAGAATACATGTCAACATCGCGGCTGTCAGTGAGCTGTCTCCTCTCTCTCAGGGACAGACTGGTGGTGTTCGTACCATGATACAAGTTGTCAAGAAAATTATTCCGAGTCTATCTTGATTGAAGACAATAATGAGTATGAAACTCATTTCAAGATAATTGTACCATGGTAGTGAAGGTGTACAAGCTATATCAAGATTGAAGCCCAAATCAATCACAGCAACCCTGTAGTATAAATAAGTAATAAACGTTAGAAGTAGTTTGACTCTTGAAGAGATCGGTTGTTTCACTGCCCGCTAATAGGTTATGGGCCTGCGCGAGTTGCCCTAGCAACCGATCAACAAGGAAAAGAATTTTTTTTTTTTCAAGCCCGAAGAAAAATCTTCAAGAAATGACGGATCGATTGAAAATGTCGAAGCTAAACGGAAGCAACTACGGGACGTGGAAGACGGAGGCCAAATTTCTGCTGGTTCAAGACGACTTGTGGCGGTTCGTGATCGGAACAAGACCGGCGGTGAGTGCCGCGGTATCCGGATCAAGTGCTGCGGCGGAAGCTTGGGACAATGGTGACCAAAAGACCCGTGCCACGATCGGGCTGCTTTTGGAAGACGACCAATTGGACCTGATCAAGAACTCGAGGACGGCCAAGCAGACATGGAACGCAATTCGGAACCACTATGCAGAAGCTCCGCCCAAGTAACCACGAAGCCGTATATAAGTGCATCAATTTTGCCCTATATTTATATTTAAAATTGTGAATATAATGCTGCATTGCTTTAAACCCCTCATTAAAGCAATATTAAAGTCGAAAAGGGCCCCACTAAAATCAAATAAGTGCCACATATTGCAGCACGCTGACAGCCATTGCTAAAGTAACATAAATGCATGTGCTGTATATTTGCATTTGCACATGCTTAATACGTGCAACACGAAAAACCAAAACAAAAATCTATTTTTAGCACCGTTTTGTTATCGACGGTACTGATGCCCCCCACACATGACTGTTTTAACCATTATTTTTTTGTCGCCGGGTCGGGAGTCGAACCAGAAGTGTTGAAGACCGCTAGATGAGTTCCATCGCGCTGGTGCCTTGGACCGTTTCTGCTGCAGTGATAACAACAGATTTTTCATTAACTAAAAGGAAACTGATCTTCTGTCTCAATCATTGCAGTAGAAGGCAAAACGACTATGTCATATGTAATAGAATACAGTAATTCATTACATTCTAATAAATAAATAATGCATTTTAGAAGATATTTAATCAATATAAGAAAACTAAAACGACGATTAAAACACCCTTCGCACACTGCTCATATGCTAATTGTGATTTCCATCATTATTGGCATATGATAGCAGCCTACAGAAAAGAGAAAAGGTCATCTCTAAAAAGGTTTTGCTGTCGTCGATCGATGGCTCAAATGGGGATTAAGTTGGTCGGGAGTCGAACCAGAAATGTTGAATACTGATGGAGCTGACCGTAAAGTTGTTCAATCTTCTTGATTTGATTTGTTTACCATTAGAGTCAAGCTTTTATAATTGTATTGTTAGTGCAAACTTTGCTAGTTTGTACATTGCATTTATTCAGTTTTTGCAGTGTTGAATTATTGAATTATCTTATATCATCTTTTAATGAACCCTTATGTAAAGAAAAATGCAATGCATCATTACATTGATAATGCCAATCTAAAGGATTATTGCATAACAAGTGTGGAATTACTGCATTTCGCATTGCAAATGTTGATATTCAGTCTAATTCGTGCAATGATATTATGCGTTGCGCGAAAATTTGTACGCGCAAGCGCCCATACATCTCCGCCTGTAAGAAAAATCATTTCGGTTTTTTCGGCGCAGTATTCCTTGGCCAATTCGCGCACTTATTGTAGAAGACACCATAACGATTAAACATACCAGCGGAGATCTATTAGCGATTTTGCACCTTTTTCGCTCTCTATTTTCTTGCAACGGGTAATATAATGCTTGTGGTTACTTGGGCGGAAGCAGTGACGGAATACCAAGATCCCAAGCAACAGGAAGTTTCGTTCTTGACGTTGCCGAAAGTTTGTGAGCGGGATGCGTGGATCATCGACTCCGGCGCGACGTCCCACATGTGTGTCAATCTGGACTATTTCGTGACGTTGGACAGAAGCGTGAAGCAGAGCGTGTTCCTGGCGGATGGCAAGAAGATCACCACAGAAGGAGTAGGTTCCTGCAGGATGGTCTGGATATCTCCGGAGGGGGAACGCAGTAATGTTCTCCTCTCAGATGTGATGTACGTTCCGCAGTTTGAGTCCAACCTTATTTCCGTAAAGAGACTCGCCACCAAGGGTGCCAAAATCGTGTTTGAAGCGGATGGGTGCTGCATCCTCAAGGACGACAATGTGATAGCCGGCACGACCATGTCGGGAGGGCTGTACAAATTGCGGACAGCTCAAGCAGCTTTGCAGGTGAGTGAGACTAACCACAATCCTGATTGCTTGCATACTTGGCATCGTATCCTCGGACATCGTGAGCCGGATGCGATTCAGGCTCTGGAGAGGAAAGGGCTAGCCACTGGAATCCAAATCGAAGACTGTGGGCATTACGTAACGTGCGAATGCTGCCTGGAGGGTAAGATGGCACGTCTACCGTTTCCCAAGAGATCGAGGAAGAAATCCAAGCAGCCTCTGGACATTATCCACACGGATGTTTGTGGACCGATGCAGACGCCGACACCAGGGGGTTGTCGTTACTTCCTAACGATGATCGATGACCATTCCCGGTACACCGTCGTGTATTTTCTGAAAAAGAAATCGGAAGTGACAGAGCGGATTCAAGAGTACGTGCAATATGTCAAAAACCTTTTCGGAAGAGCTCCCAAAGTGATTCGATCGGATCAAGGGGGTGAGTACCAGAACGAAGCTCTGGATCGTTACTGTCGTCAAGAAGGAATCACCCAGCAGTTCACCACAGCGTACACCCCACAACAGAACGGAGTTTCGGAGCGTAAGAATCGCTCACTACACGAAAAGAAAAGTAATGATTTTATTTATTACTTTAAAGTTATAGATTTTATGCCACTCCCGCAAATAAACTTCATTACGCCACTTTATTCAATTTAAAACAAAATTACATGAAACGTATAACACGTCCTAGTGAAGAGTATTAGTTTTACCTAATGGCGAAAATATATTAGGCAAAACTTATACTATTGATAATGTTTGGGATTGAAAATTTCCAACATGGCACTTGAAGCAGAAGAAGCAAGAAACCAAGTTCGTTGGCCAGCTTAGTGCTATTTTCGAGTAA
>NW_026917143.1:0-26332 GCF_035046485.1 Aedes albopictus
ATTCTTTTCGATTATCAGTAAAGTTTAAGAAACAAAAAACGCATTAGCTCGCCCCTCGGAATTACAGATTGGTTATCATTTTCAGTTTGACATTGAATTATGACATCCAGGTACTTTTTAGTTGGCTGACAGCTCAACTAACGGGTCCCCAACTGAAAAGTCACCCAACTATTAAGCCCCCAACCAGCGGGTCATGACTTTTGTATCTTTTTCCTATCAAAAGTTATCTGCACTTTTGTTAATCATGACACGTTTTCTTCATACATTTCCATGCGACCCGGCAACGACACCCAACAGCATCAGAGAATACGCCTGCATGTATACACAACGGCACCTGCAGCCAACCTATTGAAAATTGGAGGTTCGTTCTCGTTTTTTACTATTTCTCAATGATGCTGACATTGCTTTTTAAACTTTTTTGGTGTTTTGAAAAGCTGAAACTTTCAACTTTTCATTTGTGGATTCAGATTTTAAATAAATGTTCGTAAACACTGTGAAATAACGCTGCATTTATGTTAACAGCCGGCACCTGGCCCAGTGCGCTTAAGTATCATGATTTACAAAAGTGCAGATAACTTTTGATAGGAAAAAGATACATCTCTAAATTTTTGATATGTTGTGTAAAAATGTCCCCGCTTTCGATTGACGCAAAAATTTTGAAAATCGGCGGTTGCCAACATGGTGAAAAACAAGTTTTGGTATAAACATCCAAGATGGCGGCCAAAACCAATATGGCCGACCTAACTTTTTATGACTGTAAATAGTAGCCCTGAAAAGAGGAAATTCAACAACATTTTGTTATTAGGTGATTTTTGGAGAAACTTTTGAGTTATAACGGTTTAAATGAGCCAACAATTGATCAATATCGAGGGGTCTGCAAAAATGGTTGTGGCTCTAACTAACGGGTGGTCCATCATATTTATTAACCAAATCCATTTTTCCTACTTTTGGGGGGGGGGGGAGTATCAGAAAATCGCCACCTTAAACATTTTTGAAGACATGGTGTAAATAGTGGGACGGTCTCAGCGAGAGCTACCCATATCACATTTACTTAATTTCATAGTCAAGACTACTTAAGACTTTGGATGGCCCCAATAGGTAGTTACACAATTACATTTTTATGTTCTGCGCTATTTTCTGTTGATTTCGCAATGATTTCTAAAAAGCGTGATAACAACGAAATAAAAACCGTGATAAGATCGAGCATGAATTTGGCGAGTAGTGAATAAAATGACTAGTGATAAAACCGAAACGCCACTGTATATACTTTATCTTCGTGTCTGCCACTTTATATACCAATGCTAAATGACAAATTTGATAAAGAATTTTCTTCACTTGAAGGCGAAGCCCGCAAAATCTTCCGCAACAAAAAATCTGCATCTGCAAATTCCATGGTCGGACGACGTGGGTTATCTGGGTCTTACCCTGGACCGAAGGCTGACCTTTGCCACTCACGTGAAGAAAACTCTGGACAAGTGCGACAGGCTTACCAGAATGCTATACCCGCTAATCAACAGGCGCTCACACCTGGACAAGAAGTCGAAACTACTCCTCTACAAATTGGTGTTCATGCCGTCAATGACGTACGGTTTTCCTGCCTGGTTCGATTGCGCCGCTACCCATCGTAAGAAACTCCAGGTGAAACAAAACCGGTTACTGAAGATGATGCTCAACCTGGACCCGTTTCACCCCACCGAAGATGTCCACAGATTAGCGACGGTGGAACTCATCGACGAATGGATCGAACGTGTACTCCCCAAGTTCTGGTTGGGATGTGCAACTTCAGCAAACCCGTTGCTAGAACAACTGATGGCGCGCAGACTGTGATATTAGCATAAGAATATTTTTACCTTTCCTCCAACTATCCCAACTTTATTTCCAATTTCGGAAGGGGTTTTCAATAGTTTTTCCTTTCCAATGTTTAGTTCATCCCATGCTACCAGTACATTTTTTAATATAGAATAACTAAGCTGCTGCAAGGAAGTCCAAATCTCAGCTAAGGAAATTATATCACATTTGTAATGCTAAAATAACTTGAAAATAAAATGAAATGAAATGAAAATTGTTTCCCCGAGAACTTTCTTCATCGAACTAAACAAAAATTATAAAAAGCATTGGAAAAGAAAACAAGTGGTCAATAAATATAATGCGTTTGTGTTTACTGGGAAATATATTCGGCGTAGAATAGTATAGCAAATAAATATCGATTTGTGCTCTTGTTAGGTTTGAAAAAATGATTCAAATTCAAATAAATTCAGTAAACTTTGAAGTACTTGTTACACATTTATAAAGTAACAGTAGGTCGAAATTGTTATGATCTACTTGCATATGTTTTGTTCTAGAGGGACGTATTTGAAGCCTTGATAGGTCATGTACATGGATTAGTTTCATATGATGTATTTTGGAGAACCTAAAATAGTCAAACAGTGATCTGACAACTGTCGGACGATAAACAACATCACAGCTAACGCGCGCGAGAAATATTATTTCTTTACTTTTCTTCGTTCAATGGTTATCCCCGACCTTAAATGGGGAAAACCATAAAAACTGATGGTTTCCCTGCCGGATGCTCTGACGGTAACCGGGTTGGCGTCCGTAAATCTGGCTCTATTTTAGAGCGCCGGAGCTACGATAAAAGCAAAACAAAGACGCAGCTAACCTCAACGTTGCAAGATGAATCATCCAACCAACTAGTGTTACCGGTTGAAAAAAACCAAACGAAATCGATCACGTAGGGCATCTATGTCTGATTTTTCGATCTCTGATCCCGAACCGGGGACAATCGGTATCGCAACTCAGCCATGTTCTTCGATACCACTGAGGAACAGCTTTGAGATTCTTTCGCATCTCGCGGACGATGCCGAAATCGATGGGATGGATGATTCACCATCAATTGCAAACAAATCGAGCCGCTGCCCACCGATTACTGTCTGCAAAATGTCCGTGCAGGAGATAAACAAGATGCTACATGAACTGAACGGGGATGGTAAGTTCGTGCTTCGGAACCTCAAAGGAGCCATCCAAATCCGATCTAAATGCAGGACGCTGTTGTTTTCCCGCGTTCAAGAGGCATTGAAAAGGTGCAAGGCCGAATTTTTCACCCATTCTACTCGAGAAGAGGTTTCGGTGAAAATAGTGCTATCTGGTCTCCCTTATTTTGGTACCGAAGAAGTGAAGACGGAACTAACAAAGAACAATATATCCCCACACGAGGTGAAGCTGCTTTCCAAGTCCAGTGACAACGATGAGGCAACCTATGTCCTACATTTTGCCAAGGGTACTGTAAAACTAAACAAACTGAGGGAAGTAAAGTACCTCTTTAACGTAGTCGTCTGGTGGAGACACTGGGCCCGCAGAACTATCGATGTTTTGCAGTGCTTTCGTTGCCAGCGTTTTGGCCATGGAAGCCGTCACTGCAACATGCAAATCCGCTGTGTGAAGTGTGGTAAGCATCATGCATCCAGCGAATGTGCCGTCCCGAAAAAAACTATCGATTCATCCGAAACGCACAAAGACGTCAAATGTGTCAACTGTGGTCAAAATCATGTCGCCAGCTTCAAGGAATGCCCTCATCGTTTGAGCTTCATCAAACGTCAAGGAAGAAGTGCTCCTCGGCCGAGTCCAAACGGTAACCCCCCAACTAGCACCCCTCGCAAGTTCATATCGAATCGGGTGATTTCCAATCAATCTTTCGCGGAAGTGGTGGCAGGTCCCCCTACCTCCAGTGTAAGACCGGAAAGTAACTATAACGCCACTGGCAGGAGCGATACAGACCTTTTCACGCTTTCGGAGTTCCTCGGCTTAGCGAGGGACATGTTCAACCGGTTCAAAGCTTGCAACACCAGAGAAGAACAATTTTTCGCTCTACACGAGCTGATGGCGAAATACCTGTACATTCACTAGCATGCAGAAAATCAAGTTAATGAATTGGAACGGAAGGTCCGTTCGTTCCAAAGTCGTTGAGTTGGAGAACTTCATAACAGCACATGAGATCGACGTCGTCATCCTAACGGAAACATGGTTGCAGCCAAACACGTCATTTTTCATCGCAAACTATGCGCACCGACGAACTGACGTGACTCTCGAGCTCGGCACATGACCGAAGAAATAAAACGATCAATTCAAAGGCCAGTGGTCGCAAATGTCAAACTCTGTCAAACTGAAAGTGACGCTTGTCAAAATAACGACGCCTATGCAAGCGTCGTCTTGTTTGAATTTGTAAACAAGAACACGTGATAGCTGGTCATATGAGTCTGCGACTTGGTCGGCACTCGGAATGTAACATTTTACGTTTTACTAATGCATTTGAGTGTAAAAATAGAGAAAGTTATGTTCAGTCGTAGTTAAATGATACCATTATTAGTAGCTGTTACCATCTGCATGCTATACTTTTCTCACCCACCGGATTCAACGGACGTCGCGACGACAACGTACGTTGCTGCTGCTCTTGTTACCGCTTCGATATCGAGTGCTCAGCCGTCCACTATTTCATGTTTTGTACAGAAAAATCTCACAAAATTAAACCCTTATTCGTTCAAGGAATAGAAAATATTGCTTCAGGAACAATTACTTTGGATATTATCGAGAATATTATGATGAAATGATAATGTTGGTATTGACATAAAATTAGCCGAATAGCAACAAAACGAGGAAGGGAGCGCTCACGAGGGCGACGCCGACGACGCCACGAAATATAAACATGCACTCTTAAACAAATCCAAAAAAGAATGAAAATCTGTGTGATAATTTAGTGTTCAACACTTACAAAAAAGCTACATTTACAATAGAATTAATTGATTTTGCTTTTTTTTCGACAAACATGAGGAGTATTTGTACTTATAGTCATTTTAAAGAGCATCGTTCGACGTAGGAAAATCTTCCTATTTCAACACATGTATGTGCGATTTTATTTAAGAGTGCTCGATGTTGTTCGGTCAATATACTTCTGAACGAAAATCAACAGATGGCGATAGTGTTTCAACGGTTTTTAATTTAAACTTTTGGACGCGCATTCCACGCGGCATTGTACTAGCCACCACGTCAGTTTGTCGGTGCTATGCGTGCATTCGAATAGATCGCCCGCAAACAGTGGCTGGTCGAGGCGGTGGAGTTGCGGTCTTGGTGCGAAAAGGAATCCAGTACTCATTGTTGAACAATGTGCAAACGAAAATCATCGAAAGTGTCGGAGTTCGTATCCAATCAGCCAATGGTAGTATCAACATCATAGCAGCGTATTTTGCTGGAAGTCGTTCGAAGGAAGATCTATCGAAGTTCAAAAACGATGTGAAAGCATTAACCAGGCAGACGGAGGCATATGTGATCGCTGGTGATTTCAATGCCAGGCATCGACTTTGGCACTGTAATCGAGCAAATGCTGCTGGGACCACACTGGCAAAACTGGTTCAGACTTCCAGCTTTTATGTTCACGCACCGATGAGTCCAACATTCATCCCTTTCGGTTCTGGTCGTCCTTCCATCCTGGATCTCGTGTTATCCAATAATCTGGTCAACATGTCGGTTCCAGTAGCTCATCACGAACTCTCGTCGGATCACCTTCCTACAACCTTTGAACTCGACTTCCAAGCGACTGTTGTTAGTCGTAACAGGCAAATTCGATGCTACAACAGAGCAAACTGGGTTAATTTCAAAAACCAAATAAATGCAAACCTGGACCTGTCTTCGCAGCTAGTCAACAATCTTAACAGGTCGGAGGACGTAGACACTGCGATCAACCTCCTAACACAAGTTATACTTGATGCGAAAGATTCTTCAGTACCGATGCGTACAATTCGTAATCCTGAAAAAGTCAACGTTCCCGACAGCATCAAACTGCTTATTCGGCTTCGAAATTGCAGAAGACGTCAATATCAGCGTTCCAGGGACCCACATTTGGGAATGATAGTCAAATCACTGAACAAGAGAATTCAGCAAGAATGCGCTCAAGTCCGGTACAAGAACTTCGACACCACTGTTCAGGAACTGACCAGAGGAGGTAAACAATTCTGGAAAATCTCGAGACACTTGAGGAATTCCGTGAAACATAACCCTCCACTCGAAGTCGATGGAAACCTGCTAATTTCTCCCATAGAAAAGGCTAGAATCCTAGCAGATAGTTTCTCTAAAGCCCACAACAACACACTGCCTGGAGATCCAATCACAAACATGGAGGTTGGAGAGATGGTAACAACACTCTCCATGCAACAAAACATCAACGAGGATTGGTCAACGTATTCCAAACCACAGGAGATCAAAGCTATTATCCAGCGTCTTAAAGCAAAAAAAGCTCCTGGCATAGATGGTCTGAAAAACATTTGCCTGAAACATTTACCACGGAAGGGGCTAGTGTATCTCACTAAAATTTACAATGCATGCCTCAAACTTTGCTATTTTCCTCAACAATGGAAACATGCTCGAGTAATACCCATAGCGAAACCAAACAAGGACATTACTAAACCGGTAAACTACCGTCCGATCAGCCTTTTGAGTACGTTGAGTAAAATTTTTGAACGAGTCATTCTGACACGGTTGAATCGCCACCTAGACAACCATGAAATTATTCCAAATGAACAGTTTGGTTTTCGACGGTCACACTCTTCTAACCATAGGCTAACCAGATTTGTCCCGTTTAAATACGGGACGCATGTTGAAAACTCTACATAAAGAAACTCAATGTCCAAAACATAAAGTGGATGTTGTAAATAATGCCATTTGAGCTGGAAATATCGAAAAACATGGCCAAAAGGATGCACGACGTTCGAGTTGGGAGCAATTGAAAAATCAGCTGTCCCGTTAAATACGGGACGGATGGTCAGCCTATCTAACCATCAGCTGGTTAGAATCACCAATTGTATAAAAAAAGGCTTCAACGAAAGAAAATCAACAGGTATGGTGATGCTTGATGTAGAAAAGGCCTATGATACAGTATGGCAGGAGGCAGTCGTCTACAAGATGGCCAAAGCAAACTTTCCTATTTACCTGACAAGGATGGTTCACTCTTTCCTCAAAAACCGAAGTTTCCAAGTGGCGGTGAACGGCGAACTCTCTGGATCCTATCCAATTCCATTCGGGGTCCCGCAGGGATCAGTTCTCAGCCCGACACTCTACAATATCTACACTGCCGATATTATAAAGGTAGACGGAGTGTCATACGCCTTCTTTGCAGACGACACTGGCTACTTTGTAACCCATCGCGATCCAAAAGTTATCACCCGAAAACTTCAAGAAGCTCAGCAGTGTTTGGAGCACTTTCAGAAAAGGTGGAAAATAAAAGTCAACGCTGCAAAAACACAGGCTGTATACTTCACGCGAAATCGTTCTCTCCGTTTACTTCCGGACGTGTGTATTGAAGTGAACGGTCATCACGTACCTTGGGATACCGAGGCGAAATACTTGGGACTGCTTATGGACTCCAAACTGAAATTCGATAAGCACATCAACATGTCGCTTACGAAATGTGACAAGCTTACTCGTTCGCTTTATGCTCTGGTTAAGCGACAGTCAAGACTTCAACTTCACAATAAACTTCTACTGTTCAAAGGAGTCTTCCGAGCGGTTCTCACCTACGGCTCTCCTGCGTGGATGACTTGTGCAGCAACGCATCGTAAGCGTCTCCAGCTGAAGCAAAACAAACTACTTAAGATGATACTAAACCGGGCCCCGTGGTATCGAACTGAAGATCTTCACGTCGAGGCGAACATGGAAACCGTCGACCAATTCATCAACCGCATTTGGGAGAAATTTCGTGCCAGTTGCCAGTTGTCGATTAATCCACTAATCGAAGGCATTCTGAACGACTAAAGCATCTGTGATATATATATTTTTTTTTAATTCTGTTTTCTTGGTTTTTTTTTTTGACTTGCTAGTTGTATTTTTCCAAGATGTAAATATCAATGTTTGTTATATCAATTCTTTATGTTTTCTGTAATGAGTATTGCTAAATGGTGTAGTTGTAAATGAAAAATCTGTATCTCTACGTAAGCCAATGATTAAAATATTTGTTTAAATAAAAAAAAATAAATAAAAAAAATAGTCAAACTTTATTTGGCAACTAACGCCACCCCTCTCTACCCCCCTCTTATTACGCAAAGATCCCCTAAACAAACCGTAGGATACTGTTTCTCCAGGTCATCTATGATTCAATATTTACCTATATGATTTCGAAACCGTATTACAACAGCGCGAATGAAACCCCATTTACTGGAAGAATCGTACCTCTAAGAACAGATCATCATTACTACCAGTAATGTACGACAAACCTCCACGCTAGATGATTGCAACTTGCGAAACCGATCATTATGCACTGCAAACCTGTGGGAACAAACCGTCTAACCGCTCATAAAGCACATGTGGCCCTTTTTCACGGGTCAGTAATTTCCAGGCCGGCAATTGCAGCTCCCCTAATGGAAGGTTTGCGGATTTTCACAAGTCGGATGTATTTCTCTCACAAGAAAATGAACTTCAACGCAACAATTAATCTATAGAGTAGTTTATTTTTACGATAGTTGTCTGATTCATACAAGTGCCTTGGGGAGGTTAAGTCAAAAATATATATAATTTCGTATGACATGTTTCCAAAATCTAGTTTTTTGTTACGTCTCTCGGTTGTCCAGTACGTACCGGATGTACAAATCAGGAACAAATGGGAAGGATACACCTAAGCTTAACCATCAATCGACTTAGATCAAGTATGTAAAATGCATTCGTGTTTGTGTTTTGTGTGTGTGAAATTGCACTCTTAAAACTACGGTACACTTACGAAGAATAGTTTCAATAGTTGTAATGTTTCCTTGTCTAGGTCCAACCGGTGCCTAGATTCTATTTCCGGTCATGCCCGGCGATTTACTCTCCATCGTAGTAGTTCACTCGAACCTTTCCAGCGTTACGTTTGGACGTCTTGTGGCCCCTTTCGACCAGGTTAAGTCGTTCGGGCTGCTTCCGGTTAACCCGCAGCTCCTTGACGACGGCGTTCTTGGATTTGTCCAGCTTCTCGTTGAATTTTGCAATCAAGTCCTTACAGTGCAGATGCTCTTCCGGTTCCCAGGTGTCATCCTTTGCAGTGAATCCCTTCCATCGGACCAGATAGTCCCGCTGGCCGTTGCGCTTGAAGTGTACTTCGATGATCTTCTCCACCTCGTATTCCGTGTCGTCTTCCTCGCCATCCTCGTCGTCTTCCGAATCTTCCTTGACGGCACGCTTCTTGGGAGGTGCTTTCGGTGTAGCACCCTTCGCAGGAGCTCCTTTCGGACCAGCCTTTGCCTTTTTGGCTGGCGGTGCAGAATCTTCTTTTTCAATTTTAGCTTTGTAACGTTTGATGATTTCCGGGCATGAGAGCGTAGCTTCCGGTTCCCATGTATCATCCTTCGGTCCAAAGTTCTTCCAGCGAATACGATAAATCATCTTTCCCTTTTCCTTACGGTGATCTATAATGTCCTGTACTTCATACTCTGCCTCTTCTTCTTCCTCTTCCTCCTTCTCTTCTTCTTTCTTTAGCTTGGCCTTGTAGCGCTTGATAATTTCCGGACAGGAAAGTGTAGCTTCCGGTTCCCAGGTATCGTCCTTGGCTCCAAAGTTCTTCCAGCGAATACGATAAACCATCTTTCCCTTTTCTTTGCGATGATCAACAATATCCTGGACCTCATATTCCGCTTCCTCTTCCTCTTCTTGTTCCTTCTCTTCTTCCTTCTTTAGTTTGGCCTTGTATCGCTTGATTATGTCCGGGCAGGACAACGTGGCCTCCGGTTCCCAGGTGTCATCCTTCGCTCCGTAATTCTTCCAGCGGATACGGAAGACCATTTTTCCACGTTCCTTACGGTGGTCCACAATGTCCTGGACTTCATATTCTTCCTCTTCGGCGTCCTCCTCTTCGATTTCCTCTTTCTTGGTTTTCTTGGCCGGCTTTGGCTTGGTCTTTTTTACCTCCTTTTTCTTGGGGGCAGCTTTCTTGCCTGTAATGTAAGATAAATTTTTAGTAAGATAAAATCGTTATGTACAAGGCAGTGATATGTTAAAATTTTCTGTTTTATAGGCCTAACGTACTTATTTTCTTATAGGGTGTCCATTATGTCCCTAACCCCCCTACATAGAGATAAACAAACTTACCCGCAGCGCCGCCCTTCTTAGTCTTCTTCGATCCCGACTCATATCACCACCGGCGTCGTCCTCTACCTCATTATCCTCTCCGTCCTCTCCTGCCTCCTCTTTGTCACCCTCCTCACCATCACCCTTATCATCACCATTCGCCTTTGAATCCCCATTGGTCTCCTTGGCGCCCTTCTTGGCCGGTTTAGGCTTTGCACGACCACTCTTCTTCAGAGGGACATCATCCATGTCTTCATCCTCATCGTCCTTGGCCTCCCCTTCCTCCTTCCCCTCTTCATTTCCGTTTTCCTCATCCTTGTCCGACTTTTTAGCATCCTTATCATCGCCGGTTTCGGCATCCTCAAAATCGTCGTCGGTGCCGGGCTCTTTCGAGTCTCCATTTTCTTCCGTGTTTTCGTTGGCACTTTGCATTTCGGCATCCTCCTCTTTGTCGGCGGCGGCCGGCGAGTTTTCCTGCTCACCGCTGTCGGAACCGTTCTCCGCATCGTCTTCGCCTTTGCGTTTGAGATTTTCCTTCCGCATTTTGAGCTCAAATCACCTTTTAACACTGTACTTACAACAGAATTTCTGCAGGAAAAATTCAACGAAGCTACGGACGCAAATCACCAAAAAGACAAACTTTGCTGGATGCACTTTGATGAGTGGACTGCAACCGCGAGAGCGAGAGACGCTGTCACAAATTTTCTCTCAGTTTAGAAATTTTGTCGTTCTGTCAACGATGCGCGGCGCGAAAGCTTTTGTTATGTTCAGCACCAATTACACTCAAAGACACTGATACAAAAAATGCTGGCAAAAATTGTGGCGATCATGTTGCCGTTTTGTACAGTCTGTTTCTAGGGGCTACCCGGATAAAAAACTACCATTCATTACATGGTAAATATTATTAACATATGACTGGTTTTATTGTTCACAACAAAACACATAGTAGATATATTGTTACTTTTTACAATAGAAATCAAGCCCATATCCAGCTTTTTACGCTGTGGTGAGGGGTGATTCATTTTTGACGGATCTTGCCGACAGCCCTTGCAGCATCACAGTTACCGAAAATTTCAGTTCACTGCTTCACATTTGTCAAAAGTTTTCATATGGCGTTACCATTGTTACCAGCACAACAAACATCGAAGGGATTGCTAAAAAATGTCGTAAAGATTTCCATTATGATTTCTCCGGAAGAAATCACTGGATAAACCCCGAGTAGGATTGCCAATGAATTTCCCAGGGGAAAAAATCGATGAAAAATCCCCCGACAGAAATGGAACATATTCTCGAATAAATCTCATGGAAGGTTATCCGGAATAAATTGCTAAAAGATTCCCCAGACGCAGTTTCTGACGGATACTCCGGTAAGAAATTTTCTCCAGAATGTACTGTTGGAAGATTTCTTAGTTTATTGAAAGTGAGAAAAACCCTGCCAGAGGTGTCTCGGAAGGAACTACTGTAGAATTCCCCGAGGAAAACTGTCGGAGTAAATGTTTATCGTACAGTGCGAATTTTCGATTCCTTCAGCGTGCGCGTAATTATATCGATTTGGCCCCCCAATTCCAAAGTCATGCCCGTTGGCTGTAGCGCGCACGACATTGGGACTAAGGGGCCAAATGCGCTGCTGTACTTACGCGCATGACCTTCAGGAGCTCCCTTTGGAAATCCGCACCGGGGATCCTCCAGGAAGTCCCACCGAGGAATGCTCCAAGAATATCCAGCACATCCCTCCGGTAAATTCTTATGGAGCAATCCTTGGTGAGAACTTTTGAAGCAGTCATATACGGACGGCGTGGTGAAACATTCCTGATTTGGATTCATACACTCATCCACACCCACACGATCCACAATCCGGTGAGGAAGACCTCACCAGCTTCGAACGAAAACCAAGGGAAATTCCAGGTTTTGGAAGGGAACCTGGTCGATTAAGAAGCGAAGGTGTTACGGGTCCGCATAGTGATTCTGATGAACCAGTCGTGCCAGGCAGGCTACGTGAAGCCCTCCATGAGGGCCAAATGAAGGTTAAGACGTTTAGGCGGCACTAGTCAGCTTCATCAGGACCCAACACTAACACCATACACGAGATATCCGAAAATACAGTTGTGGTAGGACATAGGCAATCTCCCAATGAAACCCGTCAATCGCAATTCATTGTGTTCTCCCTTCTTACGAAGCCTCGGCGGAAAGAGCCGACCCTGAGTGGGCTGGGGGTCCTTGGGACTGAGCAGCTGATTACGGTTCCTTGGTGTGAACTGGTTCTACAGCTGAAGGTGGTGGACAAAGATCATAAACCTAAAATGAAATAAATTTTGAATCATAACAAATGTTAGCACTAGCTGAAAAAGTTCATGGTGAAAATTTTTGACAACTCAGGAGCAATGAACTGAAATTCTCGGCTACTGTGTTGCTGCATGGGTTGTCGGCAAGATCTGTCAAAAATAAATCACCCCTCATCAAGCGTAAAAAGCTGGATAGTTCGTACAATAAGTGAACATTAGCTTTATTAGTGACTAATTGGGTTTTTAAATTAAGAAAAATGTATTGATTGTTCGATTTCATACGAAGGAGCATCTTTTTCTGAGCCACTATGATTTTTTTCAGATTTTTAGAACTTTATTTTGGTGCCTAAAATCAATTTCAAAGATAGTTTTTGAAATCACCTTTTGACAGCTGGGCAACTGCTTGACAGCTCAGCCCAGTACAAAATGCGACGAGAGGTGATCCGACAAATCGCTCCCATACAAACTTCAAATTGATTTTTAAATAGGTTCCCGGGCACCAAAATTCATGAAAATTTGGATTTCGGCTCAGTTTGGCATGCAGATTCCGAATATGAAATTATCTCAACACCGCTAAAGAAGCCAATTGATTCGATTGTTTTTCAATAGTTCTATAATAATTTAAAGTTTCTATCAGTAAAAATTAATTTAAGTTGTTTTTAAATAGTTGCAAAAGTGCCTGCAAAGTTATCATAGACTTTCAATTAAAAAGAGTTTATTTCTCAATTACACTTAAAAACAATTCGTAACAAATAAATAACAATAAATATTATTGTTGCTTGGATCATGTTTGTATAATCATATACAAAATCACTTGACATATTTTTTTATAGTTTTCGTTTTGAATTTGAGTACAGTAGATGTTTCGGTTATCGAATGTTATTCGCTAAAACTTCAACGACTGACAAACGTCAAGCCGTGTTGGCAGAGGAAGCTCTCAATGAACAACTGAGGAAGTACTTATAGAAAACTAGCTGAAAAGCAGGTTTAGCCAAGTGAGGATGTTACGACAAGAAAAAGAGGAACAATGATTTTTCTAATGTTTTCCAATAAATTAAAGGAATTTAGTAAATAGTAAACTGCCATTGATAACAATACAAATACAATTAGTTTAATGGGGTCAATTGAACCGATGTTAAAATAAACATGCAATAATATTTGTTGTTATGTAAACAGATTTCGCCTTTTAAAATCCAAAGAATTCATATTTCTCGGTAACATTTTTCTCCAGCATTTACAGATACTAATGGCCACATGAATTGTAAACGATTTATGGTATGGATCATACGACCTGAGGTCTGACTTGTGATATTTGGCAGTTATTTAAAAAGATTGAAGATAGATCTTATCAACAGCTGCGAAGCAATACATACCAGACAGACATCAGAGTTTTTGATTCTTATCCTAAAATGTGCATATCATTCTGGCGGCCGTTAGCAGGCCCCTGACACGGCCTATATCAATGCATTAGAATCATGGTAGACAGGATGTCCTGGGCGCTAGTAAATAGCGCCCACTGTCAAATGCGAAAACATCAACAATTTTTTGTTTAACGTTTATTTTGGTTTGTTGATCAATTTTTGGAATAATTTTTTCCACCTCTTATGATCCCAAAACACTTCAAACTCGCTTTAATATTAATGTACGGGAAGAGGAGCATGCGATTAGTTGAATAAAGCAACCCAACAAACACGCATTGTGAATGTAATTTTGTTTGTGGCTCACAACATCAAACAAAAGCTGCGTTTGTTGATTACACGCTCGTTTCAATTTGCACGAATATGAGTATAAGGCAGTTAGATGTTGGCTACGATAAATTTCATTGATGCCAGGGGCCTGGCCGTTAGTGCTCGTAAATGCTGGATATAAATGTTAGCGGGAAATATAAATTCTATGGATTTTCAAAAGCGAAAACTGCATACAAATAACAACAAATATAATTGTATTTTTATTGTAACAACGATTCATTTGACGCCATTCAATTAATTGTATTTGTATTGTAAGAACAATGAAAAAACATTAAAATATATTGTTTTCTTTTGAAAATTGCCCTAAAAATGTCTCATAAAAACACAATACATTCTATTGTTTTTCGCGAAAAAGTGTATGAAAATTTTCTCAAAATTTTATGGTTAAGATACATAACGACCACCATTTTTTATTGTAAAAGTGCCATTTACCATTCGCCGAATGGTATAAAACAATAGAAGTGATGGTGAGTGTGCCGTGTAAATTACAATACGTTTAATGATGAATATTTTTCGAAAAAATGGTGTTGTAAGGGGCTGTCCATAAACCACGTGGTCATTTTTTGGGACTTTTCACAACCCCCCCCCCCCCCCCCCCCGCGTGGTCATCCCCCCCCCCCCCCCCCCCCCCCCCCCCCCCCCCCCCCCCCCCCCCCCCGCCCCGTGGTCATTAGTCCATACAAAATTTTTTATTTGTCCCATACAAAATGGTCATCGGCCGAACCCCCCCCCCCCCCCCCCTCCATGACCACGTGGTTTATGGACAGCCCCTAACAATAAAATTTATCGTATTTTTATGATACTTTTTATCAGGGTAGACACTGTGCAAACGAGAGCAACTCTGAGAAATTCTGAGTTACTCTTTTCATCAATAATCGACGAAATTTGTTGAAAGACATCCCTAAACCTGCGATTTTCATTCAGCACACGCAACACTTTGCAGTTTGACATTGGTGCCAGATCACACTTTGGCATAAATGGGAGAAAAATTCTGAGGAACTGTGAGGCATTCTGAACAACACTTCGAACACAGATTTGCTCTCGTTAGAACTGTGTTGCCCCTACACGCTTAGATCAGTTTACCTTTTTTCCAAAAAGTGCACAACCGCAAATATGCGTAAATGATACTCAAATATAGGTTAACAAAACTCAAATATGGGTAATGTGGACACACATATGAGTAATTGTAACCCAAATATGGGTTAATATTACCTATAAATGAGGTTGTGCACTTTTCCAAAATATGAGTTTTATTTACCCATATTTGCGTAAAGTTTACGCAAATTTGAATAAAATTTACCCATATTTTAGAAAAATAGGTAAACTGATCTTAGCGTGTAGGATTTTCCCGAAAATTACTGAAGGACTCAAGGGATTTCTCCAGAAATTCCTGCATTATAATACCACCAGGACTTCTTCAAGGGATTCCTCCAAAAATCATCCACGATGTCAACTAGAAATTCTTCCAGTAGTTCTTCCAGGAATATCTCCAGAAATTCATCTCGAAATTCCAACAGGAATTTTTTCAGGAATTTCTCTTCAGGAATTGACTTCTTTTGCGGTGTTGAGATAATCCCATATTCTGAATCTGCATGACAAACTGAGCCGAAATCCAAATTTTCATGAATTTTGGTGCCCGGGAACCTATTTTAAAATCAATTTTAAGGTGAATATATGATGAAGCCACAGCCAAAATTTTCAAAAGCACAAATCTGAGGAACCATTGGACGGTTTACTCTGAAAAGTTGATCGATTGGTCACCATCAGCGGGTAACCAATCGATCAACTTTTCAGCGCAAACCGACACGTGATTCTTCAGATTTGTGCTCTTGGAAATTCTGGCTGTGGCTTCGTCATATCTTCACCTTAATCTTGTACCGACTTTTCGAACCCTCTAAGCAGAATACCCAACTAACAATCACTCATTTAACAGGCACCATTATGACGAATTAATTCAGCATAATGTTGAATAACATTTAAATTATTTTCACGTACAACCTATGTTCGGGTTTTGTTCACACAAATTTGGAGAAGTTATAAAGCATCATGCGAGGCATCATGTTGTGCACCAAGTAAATTTTTTGTTGTTCAAAGCGTTTTACAAATGACAAGAAAGTTGTTATTAAGCTTTGGCAAAAATGACTGAAAATAAATAAAATGCAAAAATGTTGAACTCTCACGTGAGTAATTATTTGCTCTCGTGTTGAGAATACCTATTATGAAATAAGAATTACATATAAAATTACCTAAATCCGGATTAGAACTCGAGACCTGTAGATTACCAGCCGCATGCCTTCCTATCTGCGCCATCCTACACTGAGGATATTTTCCGTATAACTATTATGTGTGAAACTATATAATTTTTTGCAATTTGTCTCCATAAATAAAATATATGTATTGCAAACATAAAAAATAAACGGTTTACATCATATAAAAAGTATGTTTTTCACTACATACAGTTTATGCGTGGGATTTATAACTTCTATGTTTTAAGGAAACATAATTTTCATGCATGAGTTCTTATGAAAAATATTATTAAAACAAATAATTTTTATTTTTTTCTATTTTGGCAAAAAAAACTACAAAAAATAGTTGATATTTATATTCATTTTATTTCATTGTAATTATTTAAATATCATATTCTGTTTTTGTCTGCTGCGATTGGGCGCCTGCTGCTGACATCATTCTTCGCTCCGATTCCTGCTGCATCGTACATCCGACGTCGTCGACGTTGGTGTTGTCCTCTGCTGTTGAGGACTTCAGGCAGCTGGTGAAATCAAGTGTCCCTTGTGGATCCACGACAGGCTAACTACATTGCGAAGGTGCAATGATTATCGAGACCAGCGTGATTGAGTGTAATCTTGGGTGACTTACTCGGCCGTGCTTATTCGGAGGAAGGTGACGGGGATGGCGACGTATTGGCCGGAGCAGCTCCAGTGGGTTCCAGTGCAATATCCGTAACGAATTACAATAAGAGCTGAAAATTTCATTAAATTTTAATAAATTCACGATCCGGACACAAGAGTTTTTAATTTTACCTGTATGCCGGAAGTAGAAATCATGCCACTACGACCTAAGTTCCGGCTGCTGGTTCCGTCTTGGATGAAAAATCGTTCTTTCAGGGGATACCGTCGATGCTGGCCCTCCTTCTCTGCTTTTTTTTCGGTACTGCCGATAGGGGATGATTTACAGCCGTTTTGATGATTTACATCGCCAGCTTATTCTCCGAAGCTGATTCGGATCTTCGAATAACGGTTTTCTGAAAATAATTGGATATATTCATTTCATGGCAAGAAACTTAGCAGAACTACACACCTTCCAAACTGTCGGCAATGGCGGTTGCGGAATTTTCAACCGTTGCAAATTTGTTTGGCATCATGACTGAGCAATCATTATAATTATAAGTGAACTTCTATAATTTTTAACTATAACGAAGTCTCTTATAATCATTATGTTTGAGCAAACATAAACGATAATGAGTCGAACATACTGCTTATTGACCAACTCCATACAACATAAAAAGCTTGGCACGGTGTTTATAGTCACACACATAAAAATAATCATTCAAGAGTCTTATAAACTAGAAGGTTGCCAACTACATAAACTTTAAGTTTGGATTTTTTTCGGTGTATAATTATAAGTGAACTTCTATAATTTTTAACTATAACGAAGTCTCTTATAATCATTATGTTTGCGCAAACATAAACGATAATGAGTCGAACATACTGCTTATTGACCAACTCCATACAACATAAAAAGCTTGGCACGGTGTTTATAGTCACACACATAAAAATAATCATTCAAGAGTCTTATAAACTAGAAGGTTGCCAACTACATAAACTTTAAGTTTGGATTTTTTTCGGTGTAGAGATGATGAGATGCAGCACCCAAAGCAAAACATAATCTTCCCATGACTCAATAATGATCACTCCTGAACTTGTGTTCAGCAGTGGTGAATTAGCACAGCACGTGGTAATCAACTGAACAACGCCTTATGCCTGGTTTAGACAGTGCAAGTGACTTGATTCAAGTCAATGGAAAGTGCCCAATTGAATGCGAATGAATAAACTACATCGGCTGTTTTCCTATTCTCCGCATCGACCAATGTGGCGCTAGCTTCTATGCGCGAAAAATCGCTAAAAGTAAATCGCAAAAATATTGTATGGCGAATACCATCTAAAGGCAAATTCTTCAAAGTGGAACACATTATTCGAAAAAATATTCGGTAGTGGTTGTGCACAATGGTGACCACTATTAAGCCTACCAAATATTTTTTCGGAAAAAGCTTTATATTTCATGTAATTCAAGTTTAGATGCATTTCGCCATACAAAATTAAATTGATTTACTCCTGCTGATCAACTGTGGCTACGCGCAAAGCGGGCAGTCCATTGAACGTGTAAACACCACCATTCATCTCACATGAGCAACTCACTTGACTTGAACGAAAGTTGAACATGTTGAACTTTTTCATTCAAGTCAAACGAAATCGTCTCACTTGCCCCGTCTAAACCCGCGATTCATGTGAGCTGAATTCAAGTCATCTGTCAGTGAGATGAATTCTATTCAGTTTGCTTACGCTACGTACGAGTTGAACAATGTAAACACTTGCATCAACTGATTTGCATTCAAGTGAACACTCAAGTCATTTGCTCAATCTAAACACATCATTCCATTGGATTGAACATATTTGAGAAGTTAGCAAGTGAAATGTTCGTACCAATTGAACAATGTAAACCAGGCATTATACTCAACAGCTGTTCAGCCCAAAACACGTGTTTTCCATTCTGATTTCGCTGTCAGTATTTTTATCGCACGGTGAGAAAACTTGTATTGAATGTGGCCAAAAAATGTTGATCCTTATTGAAGATATTGTTTCCAGACGAACTAATTGCGATATGAATATGTTTTTATTTTTATTATTAAATATGGATCTTTAAAAATGTATGACAGTATGTGGTGCGGTATGATCTTGGACATGATGCATTCACAGCATCTGTTCAGGTAACTCATGCTCATGCTCAGTCGAAGATTCGTTAAGCAATTTTTGTATTTATGCTTTTGTCATGGAATCTTGATATTATGTTCAATAAATAGTGCAAAAAGATGTTTAGGGAAACTTGAAATGTGTCGATTTCTGAATGCTGTTTGGTTATCTAGGTGACTGTGGAAACAATGTTCAGTAAACACGACAGCAGTGAAATGTCAAATGCATCGATCGAAGCGTCTCGTACAATCGAACTGCTGCGGAAGATAAAAAATATAATAATTAAGGTACTAGAAATCTTGTTACGGACTAATAATAATAATAAATAAATTCCTCATTTTTACGATGATTACGTCTCTTGGCACTCAACGTTAAACTACATAATTCTATTCTGTTTTATTTTATGTGTTTCGTTTAATATTTTGGTTCTTGTGGTGACGAGCGTCTTATGTCGAATTCGTTTATTTGCACCGCCTGCACCGCTTTGCCACCGGGTGTAGCAAACTTGCACCGAAACCGTTCGTTTATTCGCAGGTACTGTTCTGTTTTGACACCCGATTGGCACCGGTGCAAGAAAATGCTACACCCAGTTTGAGCGCGGTGTAGCAGGTACAAAGCAAGTTTTACCAATACATGCATATCGCTGAACTTGTATCGTGGTTTTGTTTTGGTAGGAATGATGATTTTCTCTTCGGCATTAGGTTAACAGTTTTCTTGGATATTCGTTTATTTTTAGATGTTTTAATTTTCAAACAGCAAATCTGTGCGTTTAAAAATTATTTCAACTAGATCGATGAATATCACGTCTTTCAACTTCTGAGGAATCTTAAAAAATTATCGGTAACATGAAATTTCAAAGAATTGATTCAACGTATATTTTTCCTATCACTATTTTTTTGATAATCGCAAATATGTGGATAACTTTTAATGATTTTAATCATTAGAATTTTCTGTCGCATGGTGATCTATGATATATGAAAAAAATTCACGTTATAAAGTTTTGATAAACCCAGAATAGAATAAAAATCTATTAATTCAAATTGGACTGAATTATTAATGAAGTAACATTTTATGAATACAAACAGTTTCAAAAACCGTAAATTCTATTATTTTTTTTCTTACCGTCGTGCGGGACTACTTTTGAAATGCGGGGCTACTTTGGACACTTTTAAATATGGATTTTTAGAATTCAAAATATGGTTCAAATCTGTTTGATGTCTTTGGGACTATTATGAAGCAATAGTTTTCCCTTCATTTGGTTGAAATTATATTTCAAACAAACCGTTTATTGCTTGTCAGGACGCAGAAAAACATCGAATAAATCAGTAAAATATATATAACGTATCAGAAAATTTGGTCAGTAAGCATTGTTTCTACAGTTCATAAATTTCAAAGGGTTGCTCAATTCATTCAAAATGTATCAATGTAGCATATACAATCGAATATTTGTATCGTTATACATGATAAATGACCATTTCACCTAAATAAAGGATTGATGGTCCCTTTTTTCAGGCTTTCTATATAGCAATATTACGCTGCTCATAATACCAAAGGTAGCACCAGAACCATCTTAAAACGCATATATTTATTGAAATCATGACTGATATAGTATAATACAGTATTGGTACAAAGTAGTTTTCTAAATAATCCTGGAATTTGAAATGCAATTTTGTTATAGATAAAAATGTTCAAAGTAACCCCCATCCAGTTCTATATGAGATGTGTCCGATTGGTGTATGAACAACTTTTTTGTTTATTGGTGGATTTAGTTTAAATTTTGCATACATCCTACATACATACTTACGATTATTATGTGTAAAAAATGTGGAAATCCATTCACTACTCTGGGAGTTATAATGTCATAAAGTTGAAAAACCATGAAAAAGTGTAAAAAGAAGCCCCGCACGACGATACAACAAATATTGAATTTTTCAATTACATTGAAAGTCAAACAAACGTCACTAAAGGATGGTTAAAGCGTTTTTAAAATGAGTTGCGTTTCAATAACGTTATGTTTTAAAAAGCATTTATTTATTTTCCTTTTTACGTTGTAGCTAAACGTTTTCTATTGAACTGCCTTTAACAATTTTGTGTTAAATTTGTGCATGTAGATCGTTTACAATTATATGTTAGCATATTTTTTTATTGGGCAACGGAAATTGATAAATTCTAAAAAGTAGCTTTTAATTGAAAAAATATGATATTACAAGAATTTGAAGAAGATAAATAATGTAGGATTGTTAAAACATTGGATAACAATTTTCAAGTAACATTTATCATTACAAGTTTATCATGTACAAGTGGATTACTGAAAGTTTTTAAAATTGTTCAATTGTATATAGAAAGTAAAAAATAAAAATAAATAAATATAATTTTGTTCATCACGGAAATCATGATAACATTGATTATGTTTATTTTTGTTATCCTTTATTGTTTTCATTGACGCTCTCACGCGCTCTTACTAATACCATCATAAGCTGTCAACAAATTGCACCGAAACCGTTCGTTTTTCCGGTGTCAATTGCTACACCGGTGCAGTGCACCGTCGGGAATAAACGAATTCGACATTAATCATTCACCTTCATACAAAGGCATTCGCGCGCATACGCGCACCTGCGTGAAGTCTTTGTAGCCGTCCCACTCTGCGCAGCAGAACAGCAGAACAATCAGTCTTCTATACACACTCGCGCTTGCAAGACGCGGTTACCACAAGTGGCGACGAGGATGAAAAAAAATCGTGTTCGGTCGCGTATGAATCGATTTTGATTCGTTTTTAATTGAATTGAATTACGCTCATATTATGTGTTGATATATTGCCACGTTTCTGAGAAATTTTAATTGCAGTGGAGTGATAAAAAGAAAAATCACGTGATTATCGTTCATGAGAGAAAAAATATATTATTCGTTAGTGAAAAATGCAAATAGATCCTGGAAGAAAAAAATAATAGAAATTCAATCGTGAAAAGTGAAGGAAGAAGGATTATAATGTGAATAGTTTCGATTTCCTAGCAGGGTTATCAAATGAGTGACGAGAGAAAAGAAAGCAACGAGGTGACGCCGCGCCGCTTGTAGCGTGGATGCTGCGCGCAGGAAAAAAAATATGACCTTGAGCCATTGCACAATGGTCCGAATCCACGTTTTAGCAGGAAAAAAATCCGTATCTCTGTTTTCGTTAATTTTAGGCATTTGGTGTCTTCAGAGAAGTTGTTTGAATTTGTTTGCTGCATCTTTTCCAAAAAATTTTGATTAGGGTGGTCCACGTCGTAACACAAATCTGAAATAGAACTTTTTAATTTTAAGGCATACGCGATCGAGTTCTTCAGAAAAGTTGTAGGCAACGCTATTTTGAGCAACTTTGCCGAATACACCGTTTATCTAGCTCTTAATTTGAACATAGTAGGTCAATTTTGAGTTTTGACTTAGGGTGAGCCACCCAAAAATGGTTTTTTCGCAATAACTTTTTTATTTGATTTTTTTCAAAGATGTGAGCTTCGGAGCATTTAATGAGCAAGTAATGACGCATATTTGTTCTGAACATTGCATGTTGCTAGGTCTTGTCATTCAAATGTTATGGGCAATTTTGGCTTAAAAACAACGATGTCTTAAAATGCTTATATCTCTAGGAGCTGGTAAAATAAAAAAAGTTCTTTAAGCGGCATTTGGAAGGTCATATATAAAGCCAAATTTGGAGCAAAAATTACAAGAACGTTATTTTTTAAATTGGAATAAATCAACTCCAAAAATCCCCTTAAAAATTGAAAAAACTACTTATAACTCATACAGTCTTAAAGAAAGAGTCAAACTGTCTTCGGAAAAAATGTGGGTTTTTACCATACCTAAAAGTTTCCCATACACGACTTTTTTGTAAAATGTAAAACAAGAGCTTGAAATTGATAATTTGTTTTTAAAGAATATAATCGTTCCGATTGCCTAGAAAAACATAGCATTGCACCCCTAAGAATCAAATCATCAATTTCAAGCTTTTGTTTCACGTTTTGCAAAAAACTCGTGTTTGGAAAACTTGTAGGCATGGTAAAAGCCTACATTTTTTTCGAAGACAGTTTGACTCTATTTTTGAAATTGTATGAGTTATAAGTAGTTTTTTTCAATTTTTAAGGGGATTTTTGGAGTCGATTTATTCCAATTTAAAAAATAACGTTCTTGTAATTTTTGCTCCAAATTTGGCTTTGTATGTGACCTTCCAAATTCCGCTTAAAGAACTTTTTTTTATTTTACCAGCTCCTAGAGATATAAGCATTTTAAGACATCGTTGTTTTTAAGCCAAAATTGCCCATAACATTTGAATGACAAGACCTAGCAACATGCAATGTTCAGAACAAATATGCGTCATAACTTGCTCATTAAATGCTCCGAAGCTCACATCTTCGAAAAAAATCAAATAAAAAAGTTATTGCGAAAAAACCGTTTTTGGGTGGCTCACCCTAAGTCAAAACTCAAAATTGACCTACTATGTTCAAATTAAGAGCTAGATAAACGGCGTATTCGGCAAAGTTGCTCGAAATAGCATTGCCTACAACTTTTCTGAAGAACTTGATCGCGTATGCCTTAAAATTAAAAAGTTCTATTCCAGATTTGTGTTAAGACGCGGACCACCCTAATCAAAAATTTTTGGAAAAGATGCAGCAAACCAATTCAAACAACTTCTCTGAAGACACCAAATGCCTAAAATTAACGAAAACAGAGATACGGATTTTTTTCCTGCTAAAACGTGGATTCGGACCATTGTGCATTGTTCCATGCGCGCGGCATGCGAGAGTATTGTTTTACAGTGAGTGTGCTAGTGATCAACCGCAGGTGAGCAAAGGTAACACAGATTGTGCAACTGTGTGTCTGTTTTTGCTGGAACTTACTGCAAGATGCGGTGATGTTCAGCAGAAAAGCATACATAGTAAGTATAATGATTGTAGCGTCGGGGTTGTTCCAGATGCACTGGCGCGGCGAAGGATGTGTGCTGTTTTGTACTGCGAGGTATGTTGGCGTTTTTTGTAATTGAATTTGCAGCAATCAATGAGAGGAGAATACGATTATTTTAAATATATACGGAGTTCCGTGAGATATTTATTGATAAATCTACATTTCGAAATGGTTGAGGTTTAAAGCAAAAGAAAGATTGAATCAGACGACGTCTAATTTTGTGAATGCCCATAATTTTACCAGAAACTTTGAAGACATCGTGATTAAATTCACTAATGATGAAAGAGAAATACTTTGAAAGATTGTGATTAAATTCACTGCGGGTATTGTTGGGACAGTGCAATCACTGAGAGTGCTGCTGTGTTATTAAAAAAAAATGCCATGACTTCTTCAAGTTTCCAGCACCTATTTATTCGTGTTTTTCAGATGCAACGAAATTTTCGCAACGTTTTTCTGTACATGTTTTCACAGGTAACTAGTTGCATGTTTATGAAAAAATAGAAATTGAAAAACATGTTTTGTGTCGAACATTTGATGTATAGGATAAGTTGTCTTCGGTTTGTATCGGATGGTGCATTCTAGCCTTTGATCCACACATTCGGTTGACAATTACCATTTTATCAAAAAAATGTCTAGTCTTTAAGTCAATCGTTCCCAGTCTAAAAAAACGTTGCATGGCACTATCTTAATTTTGATCTACATTCAACAGACACACCAGAAAGTCCATATTTAGTTCAAGCACCCAACGGTTGTTCATGCAGTTTGGATTTTCCTCATGTTTCGGATCTAGTCTATTTTGGATTTAGTTGGTTTGGGACTAAATTCACAGAAAGTGCATGAAGGATGTTGTGATTTGATTCACTGAAGACATATGGAAGGTATTTGTGATTAGATTCACTTGGAAACCACGGGAAGATACGTGATTAAATTCACTAAAAAGATGATGAGAGGACGTGAGTATGAAAATGGTAACATGCATTGAAGAGACTGTGATTGAATTCACTAAGAGTAGGAAGATGTTGTGATTGGATTCACTCGGAAACCACGGATAGGAATAAGTCATGTGATTCAATTCACTAACATTGTGGTGAAATTGACTAATCGGGGTACTGAGACCTCATGGGACCAACTGTGATTAAATTCACTGACTGACTGTCTGAGTAGGAGTAGCAAGGAGTTGGGATTGAATTCGCTCGCTTGCATGCGGAAGGAAAAATAAATGTATTGGAGCAGAGCAGAGGTGAATTCACTGAGAATGCATGGAGGGATCATCAGTAGGTCGGCTCTAGAGGCACGTTCTCCTCCATTTGGGAAATTTGTGCCATTGGAGGGATCATAGTCGATAAGGCTGGCGAGAGGCTGCTCAACGAGATTCTGTCGAGAGAGCCTTGGTTCGAATCCTGGTCCTGTGGAAGATCTTTTCAAATTGTATTTGTTTCGCTCTGCTGATATAGGGTATTGGTTCCCTTATTAAGCATTTGGCTTTAATTTTCATCTTACGAAAAACAAGGGATTGAAGCACTGTTTGTTTTGTTTCTTATTTTTTGTATGTTTTGTTAAAAGTGAGCACCCATGAAAACAAAAAGAACGGGATCAATCGGGACCGTAATCGCTTGTTTTCGAATAGGATGAATATGGGAGCGTGAGATTACTGATGGCACACATACCCTACGAGTCCAAAAGAAAAAGCGGATCATCCGGCACAGATGGCCAAACTTCGATAGATGCCGGAAGAGCTCATTAAACACTTGGCAAATCGATCTGGCTTTGTGCCAAAGGGTGGTCTAGCGTCAGAGGAATGAAGAAACATGGAAGATTGTGATTGAACTGGATGACATCAAGAAAGACAGCATTGTTTTTCATATCATGTTTTGGATTGGATTTGTGATTGTGTTTTTGTGCTAGGAGATAATGAACGACCTTTAAACTGGAAAGAGTGGTTTTCTTCAATGATCATGCTAGTTTCGTGTATCAATTATTTCTGTTATGCATTGTTTTTATTCAGCTGCATCGTTGGAGCGGTTGAGTGAGGAAAGGATTGCTTCAAATATAGCAAACACAGTTGAAATTTTGTATTTCAAGTCCGCATTTTTTGTGTAAACCAAATGAATGTTGTTATTATAATGATCAAGGTTCACGTCTTTGTTGTTGGAGAAAGGGCTTCTGCTTGACAAATGCATAGCCAGAGTGCGATTTGGTGGAGTGCAGTGGGTTGACTGGAATCTAAGGCTACAACACTGAGTGAGATGCGAGTCTGGGTCATCATGAATACTCTACTTTTTCTTTGGATCAGATTTTCAGTCAG